>NW_025547848.1:0-23648 GCF_905237065.1 Salmo salar | reverse complement strand
TACTTATTACGTTATCAAGCATATTTCCAACTGGTTTTATTACCAAAATATGGTTCCTTTCCCCATTTGTTTGATGTTCCCAGACTCTCTATATTTAACAGGACAGCAGTCCTTCAGTAGGGTCAGTAAGAGAGGGGAAGGGAGAAAGGTATTTATGGGGGGGGGGTCATAAACCTTACCCACAGGCCAACGTCATGACACCGGTCTGCGGCCAATAAGGCAGAGTTAATCTCAGCCTATGCTACCCTCCAGTCCCTCGACTTCTTGGCGCTGACAGAAACCTGGATTACCACAGAAAATACTGCTACTCCTACTGCTCTCTCCTCGTCTGACCACGTGTTCTCGCACACCCTGAGAGCATCTGGTCAGCGGGGTGGTGGCACTGGAATCCTCATCTCTCCCAAGTGGACATTCTCTCTTTCTCCCCTGACCCATCTGTCTTTCTCCTCCTTTGAATTCCATGCTGTCACAATCACTAGCCCATTCAAGCTTAACATCCTTACCATTTATCGCCCTCCAGGTTCCCTTGGAGAGTTCATCAATCGAGTGAGGACAAAGAGCCAGCCGATTGAAATTTAGGAGAGATTAGCTTGACCAGCGATAAGTATCTCTCTGCCTCTCTCGCGTTTCGATGCGAGTAGACCACGGTGCATTTTGTTGTTTGCCGCGAGTTCCGGTTAAAACATCGTCAAATATTGCCGAAAAGGGTTTGAACATAATACGTTATAAGTAAAACCTTTCCCTTGCCAAGGGAATCCTATGTTGAGCATTTTTCAGGCATCAAGTAGCATTAGCTTGCTCGAGATGCTAAGCTAACAAAAGGGAAAACAGCCATTTTGTTTTGTGCCACATTGTAATTCATCCGACTTGCGGAACGAAAGTCCCGCCCTGGGTACTTTCGTTTGATTTCAGTGTGTGCCAGCAGGGACCTCTTTAGAGTCACCAGTACTTTCCTTCAAGAATAATTAGTCAGGTGACACTCAAGTCGTTACTCGTGATATCCAGACGGATATCGATGTCTTATTCAATTGAACTAATAAGTGAAATTGCCAGATTTACATTCTCAAGTGGATCTTTTAAAGAAGTTTTCTAAATGAGACATTGTAATCTTTTTCCCACATTAACCTAGATGAATAAACCTCTCAGGTTAATTAAAGTTTAAATCCCAAATAGCCTATACAGGTTTGATTTATCATTAAAATGGATCAATCAGTAAAATTTGGTTTTTGCAAAACCCATTCAGTAATCCAGTACTGACAGAAGTCCTGCCCCAGCGGGAATCCCATGTGGCTTCGGCCCAAGGAAGAAGTGTACCATAGTGGGGAGTGCTCCCAACATTTAATCTACTGTTTACACTTATGATATCCAATCAATGGAGAGTGTATGGATTATCATCTCATTCAATTTAATAAGTTAAATTGTTGAACAAACCTTAATGTTCTTGCAATCAAATGAGACAATTTTTAAACTTCCCATATTAACCTGGATGAAGCAACCTCTCAGGTTAATTCAAGTTTAATACCCAGATAGCCTACCCAGGTAGGATTAATCATCCACATTGATTAACTAATTCAATTTGCTTTTGCAAATTCATTCACGTCCAACTTCCACATTACTGGTACAGTACTGATGGTTCGTCAACATCTATAAATAGATTAAACTTGTCTTTGCAGCTTCCAATGAATTCCAAACCCAAACATTGAAAAAAAAATAGGAACATTTTTCGTCAAAATTTTTCTAATAATGTGCAAGCTACCAAAGGAGGTGGTCACCACTCCTCCGCTAATTAGTGAACCTCCACCCATAAAAGGATTGATCTCTGACCTCAGCAGTGATACCAACCCTAATTATGCCATTAGAAAAACAACAGCCGAAATTGCGAACGCTCTCCAAAATCAACCATCAAATACAGGCTTTGTGACTGTTCTCTCCACTTTAGCACTTATGTATCGCCATCAAAGGTTGGCATCGGTCCAATACCACAGTGCACAGCTGAAGCACGTGCAAGACATGGCTAACATGAGGGCACAGGTGGAGAGAACTGAGCAACTATTGACAAAAGCAGGAAATGAAAACATTCTGCTAGTCGAGGAACTGCGTTTGAAATCGGAACAATTAAAAGTAATTGCAAATACTTATGACGATGAACGAGCACAAACTCTCCAACAAAATCTTCATCTGCAGGAACAACTCGATTTAGCCAAAACTAAATACGAGGTAGTCCACGCCAAACTAGATAAATCTGTTGAGTTATCTACAAACAGGAACACGCAATTCGATAACATGCAGGCAGTTTTGTTGAACGTTACTCAAGGTAACAATGTTCTACTCCAAATTCTGCAGACCAAAGACGATCAGTTGATGAATACAATGACAAAGTTGGATGACAAATCAGCAGAACTTATTGAAGTTGCTGACCAAATGAATGATGAGAGAACTCAGGTGATGAGGATGGAAATATTGATTTCTAAGCAAGGAAATCTCATCACTGAATCTCTCGCTCCGTACTCGAGACCTCTATCTGCAAACCATGACAGATAAGTTTGAGACCGAAAGGAGCAGGTGTGACACTCACGTGTCCAAAATTGGTACTCTAAGCGCTCAAGTGGACTCTGCAATGCAGCAGAAGACCACCCTTAGCCTGTTATGGCTAGGGGGCAGTATTTTCACGGCTGGATAAAAAACGTACCCGATTTAATCTGGTTACCACTCCTACCCAGTAACTAGAATATGCATATACTTATTACATATGGATAGAAAACATCCTAAAGTTTCTAAAACTGTTTGAATGGTGTCTGTGAGTATAACAGAACTCATTTGGCAGGCAAAAACCTGACAAGGTTTCAGGCAGGAAGTGGCCTGTCTGACAAGGTGTCGTTCTTCTTGTCTCTGTTTATTGAAGAGTGAGGATCTTAGCTGTCCCGTGACACTTCCTACGGCTGCCATAGGGTCTCAGAAGGCGGCAAAAAGCTGAATCGTGGCTTTGCAAGCTCTGGCTGAAAAAAAAGTAAGCGCGTTTGGGTAGTGGCTGGTTACAGTACTGTGAGACTCAGGCTCGTGCCCGCGTCGACCGAAAGCTTTGTTTACTTTCCTCTGTTTAGCTAAAAGGAGATTCCCGGTCGGAATATTATCGCTTTTTTACGAGAAAAATGGCATAAAAATGGATTTTAAACAGCGGTTGACATGCTTCGAAGTACGGTAATGGAATATTTAGATTTTTTTTGTCACGAATTGCGCCATGCGCGCGACCCTGATTTACCATTTCAGATAGTGTCTGGGACGCACAAACAAAACGCCGCTATTCAGATATAACGATGGATTATTTTGGACCAAACCAACATTTGTTATTGAAGTAGCAGTCCTGGGAATGCATTCTGACAAAGACAACAAAAGGTAATCAAACTTTTATAATAGTAAACCTGATATTGGTGAGTGCTAAACTTGCCGGGTGTCTAAATAGCTAGCCCGTGATGCCTGGGCTATGTACTTAGAATATTGCAAAATGTGCTTTCACCAAAAAGCTATTTTAAAATCGGACATATCGAGTGCATAGAGGAGTAATGTATCTATAATTCTTAAAATAATTGTTATGCTTTTTGTGAACGTTTATCGTGAGTAATTTAGTAAATTCTTAGTGAATTCGCCGGAAGTTTGCGGGGGGTATGCTAGTTCTGAACGTCACATGCTAATGTAAAAAGCTGGTTTTTGATATAAATATGAACTTGATTGAACAAAACATGCATGTATTGTATAACATAATGTCCTAGGGTTGTCATCTGATGAAGATCATCAAAGGTTAGTGCTGCATTTAGCTGTCTTCTGGGTTTTTGTGACATTATATGCTAGCTTGAAAAATGGGTGTCTGATTATTTCTGGCTTGGTACTCTGCTGACATAATATAATGTTTTGCTTTCGTTGTAAAGCCTTTTTGAAATCGGACAGTGTGGTTAGATAAAGGAGAGTCTTATCTTTAAAATGCTGTGAAATAGTCATATGTTTGAAAAATTGAAGTTTTTGTATTTTTGAGGAATTTGTAATTCGCGCCACGCCTATCATTGGATATTGGAGCAGGTGTTAGTTACTGGGTAGGAGTGGTAACCAGATTAAATCGGGTACGTTTTTATCCGGCGGTGTAAATACTGCCCCCTAGCCCTAACAGGTTAAAAGTGGAACGATGCGACACTACACTTCGAGGGGTCACTCAGACTACCTCGCCTCTCACATTGAGAGTCATGCTGAAACTACAGTTCAAGGACGTATCGCTCGTTCACCCTGTGTATGTTACCAGCCTCGAAACTGTACCCCTGCTACTTGGAGCAGACTTGATGGATCGGTTACTCCCATTGATGGATTGGAAAACCAACCAGGTATGATCACAGGCCACAGTGCCTTCTCCACTGACCACACTGTCTTCCCCTAACGCTAGCTGCAACGCAGTCCTTCACGAGGGGTATCTGTTGAAAGCACCCCTTTGGGAAAAGACGTTTAGAAACCTCTTGGTGCAGAATCTGATCCAAGGAGATATTACGATATCTCGACACATTCCATCAGCCAATCTGATTGACCATTCTTTTCATGATTTCGAGCCAGCTGTCTCTGTGAATGAGCAAACTTCCCTCCTCCTTGCAGTTGTGCAATACGGTAGTTGAGATGAACTTCTCTTGCCCTTCGGGCACTTCCGCAAGCATTGCGGCCGTCTCAGCAAGAAAAACATTGATGTGCAGAGTACACTCTGTTTCCGATGATACACCTTCTGCTTTGTTGGGGACTGTCACCCCTTACAATGACACTAATGGCGTCAGTCCAGCAACTGACCCGATGACTCCCACTGGTGAAACACTTTGCGATATCACAGACCGATATCCTCGTCTCAGTTTGCAGGTACTGAAGAGGTTGCCACACGCGGACGCAGTGGTGACTGACAGACCTCGACAGCCACTGAGGGTGTTGAAGCACAAACACCAGCAGATTTGGTTGAAAGGTTACAGCCATTCTCATAATAACGCGGCCACTGACAACTCGTACATAGGGTCCGACCTTTTCGTTTGCGCCTCGGACACCAACACCACCCGCTGGTGGGGGGTCCCGAGACACAAAGGGGGGGATAGTAGCCCAGACCCATGATGAGCCTCATCGAGGCCGGTGGGGGGTCGAGACTACGGACAACACCGTACGAGGCCGCCAGAGCATAAATCAAATCTAGTTGTAAACTCCCCTATGAGAACAGTGAGGAGCAGACAGGCCCCTAGACAGGGATTATCTTAGAACACATCTAAGATAGTACTGAGGTGTACCACACTGGTCGTAAAGGAAGTCCAATGGACTTGTCCACCTCCAAAACAAATGGCAACAATAATCATTCCTTGCCATGTGTAGGTTCAACTACAATACAACTAGTAATATGCTCCAATCATGTGTTCCGGTAGATAATATTTCAGAATAAATCGGTAGGACAACTGGACCCCCTTGAATACCAGTACCAATACCACAGTCAGTCCAACAACACTCAGTAAGAGGATTAGTAACCTCACAAGTTAAACTGCTATTGATAATAGCGACATAGGAGTCACTCAGAGTGCAACACGGGAAGGGAATCTCCATTGCACTCTTCCAATGGTTATTTAACACATGCCACTAATAAATAGAACCCTCCATTCAGGAGAAAAGTTATTAGAAGTCATGAACCATGATCACACCATGTACGACTGGTCTAATACTTAGAGTACTTCCGTCGTGAGGTTAGCTCCTCCGTGGATAATATAGCTATGAAATAGACTTCATACCTACCGCCACTACAATAGTGGAAGACACCGTGACTTGTAGAAAATTACTACAGACTCCCTTGACACCAATTCTGACTGACCTCCAGGCATTGACCTGAAAATTACCTGACTACGTCAGACTCATTCTGAACAAGTTGTAATCTGCCAGGATACTTGGTTTTCTTCCCTTGACATGCGCGATTGTGTAAGCATAAACGCACATGCACAACGGAACATCCAATTAGGATTTATGCTAGGATCACTTAAGGGTCCAAGAAAAATACCAGCCTTAGTAAAGTTGAACATTTACTTCTAGGCCTTTGACTCTACAGCACTCACCAGTTTTCTAACCAGAAGTCCATAGGTCATCCCTGTAGACTGCCCAAAACTAGTGCCTTACAGCTGTAGACTTATCATATAGTTGTCAACTTAGGATAGTACCCTAAGCGCCACCCTGCAAATTAGGAAATCCCTAAATATGACATTAGACAATGCCATGATAGGGTCATTTTGCCAAGACCATGGACGTAGATAGAATACAGTCCAATTAGATGATTAAGGTGGCATAACTATATTTTGTTTTGTTTATGCTTGAAAAATGGGTGTCTGATATTTCTGGCTGGGCACTCTCCTGACATAATCTAATGTTTTGCTTTCGTTGTAAAGCCTTTTTGAAATCGGACAGTGTGGTTAGATAAACGAGAGTCTTGTCTTTAAATAGCTGTAAAATAGTCATATGTTTGAGAAATTGAAGTAATAGTATTTCAAACGATTCAAAAATCGCGCCACTGGATACAGGTGGCTGTTACGTAGGTGGGATGAATTCGTCCCGCCTAGCCCATAGAGGTTAAATGTAATTTTAGCTTCCAAATGAGAGAATTGGGTTTTCATAAGGAAAGTGCCCTGCTTGATCAGTGGCCCACCCCTGTGAAGAGACAGGTGTTATAAACGATGAAACACATCCCTCCCCCCTCTCCACTATATAAGCCTTTGACGAAAAGATAACCAGGTTGTTCCAGCACGTGAGGTCTGCAGCCTCTACGTTAGAAGGACACACATGTCAAGTACAGAACTAAGGCAACCTCGGCGTGAGCTTTGGTGGCGAATGGTATGAACTTTGAGCTTATTCACTACAGAAGTGATACTTCCTAGCCGCTGTAGACGTGGGCTAGGAAAGGACGGATGACGGATCCAGTCTAACAGACGGACGAAGATACCACCACGTATCCAATTTACCACCAGAGACATTCTTAAGAGTTTACAGGAAGATCTGTTGGCCAACCCGGCCAGCATTTACGACCAATCTACCGAAGCGCAGCTCAGAGTAAACATTTATTGCATTTTCCTTTCCCAAATGGGCGGTAATTTAGAATGCATAAGATAATGTATTTACGATAGCCTAGCTGCTGTTTCTCTGTTCCTAAATCTTCCCGCTCTTTCATTCAAGCCCAACCCCCTTTCCTTTGTGTAACCAGCTTTCATACAGGTTCCGTCCACCAGGACGTTTTCTGTATGACATAATTTGTATTCGGTGTATTTGTAATTCTGTGTGATTAGTTAGGTATTTAGTAAATAAATAATTAAACCCAATTTTGTATTGCTGATTCAACTTGTTAGCCAGGGTTCGTGAAGATAGCCAAGAATTTACAACTTTCATTATGAGACTGAAAATAAGATAAGGGTTAATATTGACTGCTATCGATGTAAAATATTACTAAGTATTTTAAGAGTTTATTCGGAAGATAACAGCTCTATAAACGTTCTTCCGTGGTGCCCCCGACTTTCTAGTTAATTACATTTACATGATTAGCTTAATCAGGTAATATTAATTACAGAGAAATCATTTTATAAGTTAGCATGTCATATCACTTAATCCGGCATAGCCAAAGACACGACACCGGCAGTTCCAGAGGCTGCCAGAGACCTGGAACTCCACGTGGGTCGTGCACGCTGGGACCACCAGGTTAGAGTGGCAGTGGCCACGCGATGTGAAGTGTTTGTATGGCCTGTGCAGAGAGGAGAGTACAGGCATAGACCGACACATAGTTGATAGGCTACAGGAGAGGCTACGCTAATGCAAAGGAGATTGGCATGAAAATTAACTAAACAACTGGGGAAGCGAGAGAGCAGAGCCTCCCTCACTAACAATTCACTGAAACACTAAAACGCGAAAATATAACTTTTCTAGCTACCACTACAAATTCAAATTGATGTAAACTACAGTGGTTCAATGTTTCCAGGAATAGGCTCAAACTTAGTTTATTCCGCTAGATAACTTGGTAGAGTATTCTTCCGTGAAAACCCACCTAGTGCACCGTGTCCTATGACGCCGTAGCTAACTAGCTAACTAGCATGCTAGCATCCTATAACACACGGTTAGCACCAATACTTGGTAACAACAAGCTACCAATGGATCATTCGTGTCCGTGTCTAGTTCATAACGCAGAAGTAATTAAACGTTGGCTAGCTAACACAAAGTCAGTTCTGCTAGCTACACAAGTGGACTACACATCTCGAATTTTCAGAAAGTTAAGCTTACGTTGCAAAAATCTTATTGACTAAAAATGATACAGCTAGCTGGTATGGTTAGCTATCTAGCAGTGGGCGCGTTGTTGACTATGTTAGAAAATGTAGCTGGCTAGCTAACCTCGATAGTTACTCTGTACTAGAATTGTTTGTAAACAGTTGTCTGTAAAGAGCTGTAGGAAAAATGACTTGTGTCATGCACAAAGTAGATGTCCTAACCAACTTGCCAAAACTATAGTTTGTTAACAAGAAATTTGTGGAGTGGTTAATAAACGAGTTTTGATGACTCCAACCTAAGTGTATGTAAACTTCCGACTTCAACTGTATATAACAGCCATCTACCATTATTCATGAATTGCCTCTGTATCACTCCATCACTTTTTTGTCATTGTTATCAATGTTTTACAGATGCCGCAGCATATGGATGTCTGACTGATGGTTAGAATCCCAAAAGTCGATCTCCGTGCCCCATGGAAATCTAATTAGCATAATTTATGGTTGTATATATGGAGACTGTTTAGTCCCAAAAATAAGGTGTTAATTTAAATACTGTACATGTCATTTTTGTAAACATGTTTCCTGATCTTTCTTATATCTTTCAGAAATAGGACAGACACTTCAGAATAAAATTCCTTTGTTTTTTGCGGGACTATCTGTTGTTACATGTTGTGAATCTGTTATTCAATGCATTTCCGACTTCAACTAACAGCAGAAAGGCCAAATAATTTGTATATATATATTTTTTTATACTTCAAGGTGTCTTAAAACCTGTTAGGGCTAGGGGGCAGTATTAACACTATCTTACATGCTTCATCAGAAAACAAAGCTCCAAATAGTTTGATAGACTAGAATGGTGGGACTAGAATGGTGGGACTTGGCCCCAATTATATTAATATGATTTACATACTATATGCCAATCCCTCAGCTATAGTAATAACAGGCAATACCTGCTCTGTTCCGTTCAGAACAACTAGAAGTAGTGTGGGTGTTAATTTTTTATTTGACCTTTTATTTAACCTGTTAGGGCTAGGGGGCAGTATTGACACGGCTGGATAAAAAACGTACCCGATTTAATCTGGTTACTACTCCTGCCCAGTAACTAGAATATGCATATAATTATTGGCTTTGGATAGAAAACACCCTAAAGTTTCTAAAACTGTTTGAATGGTGTCTGTGAGTATAACAGAACTCCTATGGCAGGCCAAAACCCGAGAAGATTTCAAGCAGGAAGTGGCCTGTCTGAGAAGTAGTGTTTCATCTTGGCTCTTTTTATTGAAGACTCAGGATCTGTGCAATAACGTGACACTTCCTACGTCTTCCATAGGGTCTCAGAGCCCGGGAAAACGTTGAACGATATCGAGGCAGGCTCTGGCTGAAACACTTTATCGCTTTTGGCAAGTGGCCACTCAGAGTACTAAGGGCTTAGGCGCGTGCCCGCTTCGACCGAATGCTTTCTTTCCTTTGTCTGTTTATCTAAACGCAGATTCCCGGTCGGAATATTATCGCTTTTTTATGAGAAAAATGGCATAAAAATTGATTTTAAACAGCGGTTGACATGCTTCGAAGTACGGTAATGGAATATTTAGAATTCTTTTGTCACGAATTGCGCCATGCTCGTCACCCTTATTTAGCCTTTAGGATAGTGTCTAGAACGCACAAACAAAACGCCGCTGTTTGGATATAACGATGGATTATTTTGGACCAAACCAACATTTGTTATTGAAGTAGAAGTCCTGGGAGTGCATTCTGACGAAGACAACAAAGGTAATAACATTTTTCTTATAGTAAATCTGACTTTGATGAGTGCTAAACCTGCTGGGTGTCTAAATAGCTAGCCCTGTGATGCCGGGCTATCTACTGAGAATATTGCAAAATGTGCTTTCACCAAAAGCTATTTTAAAATCGGACATATCGAGTGCATAGAGGAGTTCTGTATCTATAATTCTTAAAATAATTGTTATGCTTTTTGTGAACGTTTATCGTGAGTAATTTAGTAAATTCACCGGCAGTGTTCGGTGGGAATGCTAGTCACATGCTAGTCACATGCTAATGTAAAAAGCTGGTTTTTGATATAAATATGAACTTGATTGAACAAAACATGCATGTATTGTATAACATAATGTCCTAGGGTTGTCATCTGATGAAGATCATCAAAGGTTAGTGCTACATTTAGCTGTGGTTTGGGTTTATGTGACATTATATGCTAGCTTGAAAAATGGGTGTCTGATTATTTCTGGCTCGGTACTCTGCTGACATAATCTAATGTTTTGCTTTCGTTGTAAAGCCTTTTTGAAATCGGACAGTGTGGTTAGATTAACGAGAGTCTTATCTTTAAAATGGTGTAAAACAGTCATATTTTTGAAAAATTGAAGTAATAGCATATCTAAGGATTTGAATAACGCGCCACAGGATTCAACTGGCTGTTGAGTAGGTGGGACGCAAGCGTCCCACCTAGCCCATAGAGGTTAAAATTCAAAATCAAATAGCAAAATTATCCTTGGTATGACCTTCTTAGATCGGGCTTAGATTGTAATGGGTTTAAGCCAAGTCTTTCTGAACAGGGGCTGATGACTGTTTCGTCAAATTACACTATAGTGACCTGGAAATATGATGACATTGCTAAAGTTGACAAAGAATTATTAGGAAACAACTTAGCCATCATTATGATGTTGTAAAGTTTACTTTAGAGAGATGGCAATGTTGCCATGAGCTATCAAAGTTTGTCAGAAATAGCTCCTAATGCTAACGTTAACTAGCTAACATTTAGTTGCTCTCCCCTCAATCTTACCTAGCTAAAGTTATGCTGCATCTATATTCAATCTGGAGAACCTCACAATGATGACAAAACCTTGTCCTTCTAATTATTTCCCTCCTTTTGAAATGGCATAGTGTTTCTAAGCCACAGTATTGCACTTTAGACAAAATATTCATCAGAACCGTATTGAATCTGCATTCAGTAGAATATTGTAAGGAAACATGCAACCTATAAAAAGGAAAACATGAATTGTGGATTACTTGTTCAAAAACTGCAGCAATTTAAAAAGTCTATGACTTTCTCATTTTGGATGTCAATTATTGTCAACTTTTATAGAATTTGTCATACGCTGGGAATGGAGAATTAAAATGTTGCTATCTATTAGTTTGTATTTATTTCAAATTATAATAAATTATGCTCACTGTTTGGTGCAAATTAAGATATTTACATAGGCATACATTAGTGTTGTGTGTTTTATGGAATGCTTACCTTTTTTGAATTAATTGTGAATAGTAATAGGAGTGAATAGGACCTGGAGCTGTGAGCTTCTCTTTAACTATGCAGTAGACCTCCCATTAATATCACCAAGCTTTGTTATTCTCACAATTTACTCATTTAGATTGCACACTTTGAGGTTGAGGCTGGTCTTCAGTGTGGAATTAATTTAAATAAATTACTAATTCAATTTCCTTCTTAAGGGCTTTTCATTGGATTTTTGTGAAATATTAAATTAATGGCCATTATGATAAGTTACAGTATTTACTGTTGTGAAAGAGAGATGTGATGTAAAAAGATAGAGTTGGGAGAAAACGAGAGAGCAAGAGAGAGAGAGATAGTATTTTCAGTGCTGAATCAATGTAATTTAGAGGTGCCAAGTGTGTCTTGAGACCCGATGGTAGTGTAGGCCCCTTTCACATGACACAATGCATTCAGCAGCAGTTTAAGACTGGTGTGGTACAGTGCCGTACAGTGGTGGGGCCATCCTTAACTCTGCTCTCCCTCTCTCACTGTTCAATAGCCTCCTCCCTGGGAGACGAGCTGCTCCTCTCATTAGTTGAACTGTTAGCGACCCTGGTGCCTCAGGGTGCCTCCCAAGTTTGGCCCCAATTCTTGTTTCCATCATAATTGCTTAGTCAATTTCTTCTTGAGTTCACAGTGCACCCTCTCCTTCTCCCTTGCCGGGAAAGATAACCGCTGAGATTCTGAAGTCGTTAAGGTGTTTACTTTTTTAATTGGCTGCTGCGCTAGGTGCAGCTGTGTTCCTGGAACAACCTCCCCTTGTCTCCCATGCCCATGCTGTCACACTCTCCGTTAAAAAGCTATACAGGTACCTAACTTATTATGTGGCATGTTGCTCATCATTAGCGGAACATTCCACCCAAGGAACGTTTAAGACATTTTATCCTTTTACCACAAGCTGAATATTGTGCGACTGAATGGACAAGGAGTTTGGAATGTTAGAGAAAATATAAGTACTTCTGGTTATTTTTCAATCCATTGTGGGCACTTGTGTTTTACTTAACCTACTGCCTGAACCATTCCAGTAATGTATCTCATCAGCATTTTGTTCCCTAGAACTACCGATTTAATTTGGTTAATGCACGGAAATTATATTTCAATGAATAAGCCTAAAAGTTTTAATTTTCCCTGTTATTGTAATTACAGAAATGTGATATCTTTCTAGCCCACTATTCCAGCAATCATTGATGCACAATTAGTCTAATTAGAGGCTGGCTACCTAAGCACATCCATTATTTCTGAGGGAAGTTTTTAATAATGTGCTTTGATGTAGATACAATGCTTTACACTAATGTAATCCTGTAATGGCTTCTAGGTATCGGCTTGGTTTGGGTGAAAACAGTGGTGTAGGGTATCATCAGTACCTACTGTATGTGTTCATAAATACAGTACAATGGGTAGAACTGCTGCTGCAATGATCACTGTAACTGTCACTCATTAGAGGCAACAAACACACTTTGATCGACCTCAACATGTTTTAACACAATACTTACGCAAGCCACTGTAGAAGATCATAGGAAATCCCAGGACACAGTGTCTATAATGTAATACGCTCACGTTGTTGCAGTCACAAACTCCAAAGTCCACACAGTTCTCATTGACTAGTTGGATATTCATTTCCCACGGAGGAAACCATTTATGTAATTACAGCATTTTTATCAGGTTTTTGCTTTGCCTAACCTTATTTGTTATTGATATTTGTCAATAAAACTCATGAATGCAGCTGTTTGTCAAATTATTTAGTGTTCTACTCTGTTTTTTTCTGAAAAGAAAATGGTCAAACACTTCATTGTGAGGCTAAATATAAGGGCTGGACATGCACATAAAATAAATGAAATTATGATTTTTGCTGGGGTCTTAGAACTGATAGGTTTGAAGGAGCACCGGGTAATGTAGATATTTCACAATAATTAATTCAGATACAAATACCACAGCACCCCTCAAATCAATGTGACGGGCTTCCATACTGTGTCCTTTGGTTTGAAATGTGTTGGAGAGATGTCTACAAAGTATGTGTACATCCGGGTGTCTTTGAGGACATTGTAATTAAATTACATTTGCTGGTCTGTACATTGCATTAGGATTTATGAGCCACATTTATCAGGATTTTGGCAGAGTCAGATGAACTCATGGATACAATTTTTATGTCTGTGTGCTGTTTGAAGGAAGTTGCTAACTAGCGTTAGAGCAATTGCTAACTTGCATGCAAGTAGATTCCATAGACTTCCAATCATTGCGCTAATTCTAGTTAGCATTGTGCTTGCAAAACTACCAAAACTACCTAACTTCCTTGATACTGGATGCAGAGACACACAAAGGTATCCATGAGTTCATCTGATTCTGGGGAAGTATAGAGAGGGCTTCATTGCCAAAATCCGGAAATATCCCTTTAAGCTTGCTGTGGCGACTGCTCCCAGTGCCATAAGAGCTCTACTCTTTGGTAAGTATGTATGTACTATATTAAACATATTTCATAAGATGATGCTTATTCAAAGACTGAAAGACGTAAGATATGGAATAGACGACGGAGGTTATCTTAGGATAATAGGTTTTTAAGAAACCTGCTTTGGTCCAGATGTCCCAATTTGAGTAAGCAAGTTTCAAGACTGGCTGATAGAATTTTTGAAAAGAGTTGAATACTGTATCTCTATTTATTAAAGATAGAGAGCAATAGTGAAAGCTCTGGGTGGCATCCTTACCTTTTTTTTTTATAAAAGCTAAATTAGTGCTGTATTTCAAATCAAGTCAAATCGAATAAAATTGTATTGGTCACAAACATATTTTCTGTCTATTACATATCTTACATGCTTCATCAGAAAACAAAGCTCCAAATAGTTTGATAGACTAGAATGGTGGGACTAGAATGGTGGGACTTGGCCCCAATTATATTAATATGATTTACATACTATATGCCAATCCCTCAGCTATAGTAATAACAGGCAATACCTGCTCTGTTCCGTTCAGAACAACTAGAAGTAGTGTGGGTGTTAATTTTTTATTTGACCTTTTATTTAACCTGTTAGGGCTAGGGGGCAGTATTGACACGGCTGGATAAAAACGTACCCGATTTAATCTGGTTACTACTCCTGCACAGTAACTAGAATATGCAAATAATTATTGGCTTTGGATAGAAAACACCCTAAAGTTTCTAAAACTGTTTGAATGGTGTCTGTGAGTATAACAGAACTCCTATGGCAGGCCAAAACCTGAGAAGATTTCAAGCAGGAAGTGGCCTGTCTGAGAAGTAGTGTTTCATCTTGGCTCTTTTTATTGAAGACTCAGGATCTGTGCAATAACGTGACACTTCCTACGTCTTCCATAGGGTCTCAGAGCCCGGGAAAACATTGAACGATATCGAGGCAGGCTCTGGCTGAAACACTTTATCGCTTTTGGCAAGTGGCCACTCAGAGTACTATGGGCTTAGGCGCGTGCCCGCTTCGACCGAATGCTTTCTTTTCCTTTGTCTGTTTATCTAAACGCAGATTCCCGGTCGGAATATTATCGCTTTTTATGAGAAAAATGGCATAAAAATTGATTTTAAACAGCGGTTGACATGCTTCGAAGTACGGTAATGGAATATTTAGAATTCTTTTGTCACGAATTGCGCCATGCTCGTCACCCTTATTTAACCTTTAGGATAGTGTCTAGAACGTACTGAACAAAACGCCGCTGTTTGGATATAACGATGGATTATTTTGGACCAAACCAACATTTGTTATTGAAGTAGAAGTCCTGGGAGTGCATTCTGACGAAGACAACAAAGGTAATAACATTTTTCTTATAGTAAATCTGACTTTGATGAGTGCTAAACCTGCTGGGTGTCTAAATAGCTAGCCCTGTGATGCCGGGCTATCTACTGAGAATATTGCAAAATGTGCTTTCACCGAAAAGCTATTTTAAAATCGGACATAGAGTGCATAGAGGAGTTCTGTATCTATAATTCTTAAAATAATTGTTATGCTTTTTGTGTGAACGTTTATCGTGAGTAATTTAGTAAATTCACCGGCAGTGTTCGGTGGGAATGCTAGTCACATGCTAGTCTCATGCTAATGTAAAAAGCTGGTTTTTTGATATAAATATGAACTTGATTGAACAAAACATGCATGTATTGTATAACATAATGTCCTAGGGTTGTCATCTGATGAAGATCATCAAAGGTTAGTGCTACATTTAGCTGTGGTTTGGGTTTATGTGATATTATATGCTAGCTTGAAAAATGGGTGTCTGATTATTTCTGGCTGGGTACTCTGCTGACATAATCTAATGTTTTGCTTTCGTTGTAAAGCCTTTTTGAAATCGGACAGTGTGGTTAGATTAACGAGAGTCTTGTCTTTAAATAGCTGTAAAATAGTCATATTTTTTAAAAATTGAAGTAATATCATATCTAAGGTATTTGAATAACGCGCCAGGGGTGCAAGCGTCCCACCCCTGGTACACCCTATCAACAACAGGTGAAATATCAAGAGCGCCAAATTTGAAAACAATTAAATGTCATAATTCAAATTTCTCAAACATACAACTATTTTACACCCTTTGAAAGATAAACATCTCCTTAATCTATCCACGTTGTCCGATTTGAAAAAGGCTTTACGGCGAAAGCATAAAGTTAGATTATGTTAGGAGAGTACATTGACAATAGCTGTGTGTAATGTTTTGTCAATTCAAAAGACAGGCGTCACCAAAAGCAGAAAACCAGCTAAAATTATGCACTAACCTTTGACAATCTCCATCAGATGACACTCCTAGGACATTATGTTAGACAATACATGCATTTTTGTTCTATCAAGTTCATATTTATATCCAAAAACAGCGTTTTACTATGGCGTTGAGGAAATCGTTTCCCTCCAATAACCGCCAGTCAATCAGCACAACAAATTAAATAATTACTATTCGAAAACATTGGTAAAATATTATATTGTCATTCAAAGAATTATAGATTTACATCTCTTGAACGCAACCGGATTGCCAGATTTAAAAATAACCTTACTGGGAAATCACACTTTGCAATAATCTGAGCACTGCGCCCAGAAAAATACGCTTGCGATACAGACTAACCGCCATGTTGGAGAGATCTAAAATCGAAAATACTATGTAAATAATCCATTACCTTTGATTCTCTTCATCAGATGTCACTTCCAGGAATCCCAGGTCCATAACAAATGTAGTTTTGTTCGAAAAAAGCTCATAATTTATGTCCAAAAAGCTCCGTGTTGTTAGCACATGATCTATGCCCGCCGGACTTCTCTTCATGAACGAGAGGAAAAAAAATATTTACGTTCGTTCAAACATGTCAAACGTTGTATAGCATAAATCATTAGTGCCTTTTTTAACTAGAACATGAATAATATTCAAGGCGGACGATTGCATTCTCTTTTAAAACGTATTGGAACGAGAGTACCCAACATGAACTCGCGCCAGAGTCTAATCGGCCACCACCGTTCCAAGGCTCTTGTTCGTTCAGTTCTCACAGTAGAAGACTCAAACCACTTTCTAAAGACTGGTGACATCTAGTGGAAGCCATAGGAAGTGCTCAAAGATTAATAAGCCCCTGTGTGTTTCAATGGCATAGGCTTAAAGGTAATTCAACACATCAGGTATCCACTTCCTGTCAGAATTTGTCTCAGGGTTTTGACTGCCATATGAGTTCTGTTATACTTACAGACACCATTCAAACAGTTTTAGAAAATTCAGAGTGTTTGCTATCCAAACCTGAACAATAATATGCATATCCTAGCTTCTGAGTTGGTGTAGGAGGCAGTTAAAAATGGGCACATATTTTTTCAAAATTCTCAATACTGCCCCCTAGCCCCAACAGGTTTTAAGAACAAATTCTTATTTACAATGACGGCCTAGGAACAGTGCGGTAACTGCCTTGTTCAGCGGCAGAACTACAGATTTCTACGTTGTCGGCACAGGGATTCGATCTAGCAACCTTTCGATTAATGGCCCAGTAAAAGCGGGCGAAGAAGGTATTTAGCTTGTCCGGAAGCAAGACGTCAGTGTCCGCGACGTGGCTGATTTTCCCTTTGTAGTTCACTTTGATTGTCTGTAGATCCTGCCACATACTTTTTGTGAATTGCGACTCCACTTAGTACAGAGACAGACGTTTTTCCTGTTTGATTGCCTTACTGAGGAAATAACTACACTGTTTGTATTCGGCCATATTTCCCATCTCATTGCTATGGCTAATGTGGTGGCTCGCACTTTCAGTTTTGCGTGAATGCTGCCATCTATCCACGGTTTCTGGTTTGGGTAGGTTTTAATAGTCACATTGGGTACAACATCTCCTATAAACTTCCTGATGAACTCAGTCACTGTATCCATGTATTCGTTGATGATATTCCCAGAGGCTATCCAGAACATATCCCATGATCAAAACAATCTTGAAGCATGGATTCTGATTGGTCAGACCAGCATGGAATAGACCTTAGCAAGGGTACTTCCTGTTTGAGTTTCTGCCTATAGGAAGGGAGGAGCAAAATGGATTCCTGATTTGAGGGCGGGGATGGCCTTGTAGGCATTTTGAAAAGTTGAATAGCAGTGGTCCAATGTTTTCCCAGCTTGAGTACTAAAGTCAATGTGTTAGTAGAACTTCAGTAGAGATTTTGTAACGGTTGTCGTCGGGGATAGAGGACCAAAACGCAGCAGGAATGTGGATGCTCATCTTGTATTTATTTTTAAATAAAGAGAACACCAAAATAACAAAAAGAAGAACTCACAAACAACAAAACAGTCTTGTCAGGCTCACACAGGCAAAACAAGAAACAATCTCCCACAACACTACACCAAACAATTACCCATATATAGGACTCTCAATCAGAGGCAACGAAAAGCACCTGCCTCCAATTGAGAGTCCAACCCCCATAAACCTACACATAGAAATACCACAAACCAGAAAGAACATAGAAATACAAAACATAGAACATAGACCAAAACCCGGAAATAATAAATCAAACACCCTACTACATAAATCACCACCCCGAACCACATAAACAAAATACCCTCTGCCACGTCCTGACCAAACTACAATAACAAATAACCCTTATACTGGTCAGGACGTGACAGTACCCCCCCCCCCCTAAAGGTGCAGACCCCGGATACACCTCATAAATAAATAAATAAAACAACAACAACAACAACAACAACAAAAATCCCCCCTAAACTAAAGGGAGGGAAGGGAGGGTGGCTGCCATCACCGACGGCACTTGTGCTACACCCCCCTCCCCAACCTACCTATACAGGAGGTGGTTCTGGCTCCGGCCTACTGTCCTCCAGAATGCAGACAGACTTGCTCAGTTTCGGGCCGTAGGCAGACTCCCATCGTTCCGGATCGTAGGCAGACCTCTTCCATTCCACACTGTAGGCAGACTCATTTGATACACAGTTAATCATATTTAGTTCCGGATCGTCAACAGACTTACTCAGTTCCGGGTTGCTGATAGACTCCCTTGGTTCCGGGTCATAGGCAGACTCACCCGATTCCGGGTCGCGGGCAGACCCCTTTGGTTCCGGGTCGCGGGCAGACCCCTTCGGTTCCGGGTCGCGGGCAGACCCCTTCGGTTCCGGGTCGCGGGCAGACCCCTTCGGTTCCGGGTCGCGGGCAGATTCCCTCGGTCCCGGGTCGCGGGCAGGCTCCTTCGGTCCCGGTCGCGGGCAGGCTCCTTCGGTCCCGGTCGCGGGCAGGCTCCTCGGTCCGGTCGCGGGCAGGCTCCTTCGGTTCGGGTCGCGGGCAGGCTCCTTCGGTTCCGGGTCGCGGGCAGGCCCTCTCGGTTCCGGGTCGCGGGCCAACCCCTCAGTCCCGGTCGCGGGCAGGCTCCTTCGGTCCCGGGTCGCGGGCAGGCTCCTTCGGTTCCGGGTCGCGGGCAGGCTCCTTCGGTCCCGGGTCGCGGGCAGGCTCCTTCGGTTCCGGTCGCGGGCAGGCTCCTTCGGTTCCGGTCGCGGGCAGGCTCCCTCGGTTCCGGGTCGCGGGCAGGCTCCCTCGGTTCCGGGTCGCGGGCAGGCTCCTCGGTTCGGGTCGTGGGCAGACTCCTCGGTTCCGGACTAGACACTGTTGCCGGATACTCTGGACTGCACACTGTTGCCGGATACTCTGGACTGCACACTGTTACCGGATACTCTGGACTGCACACTGTTACCGGATACTCTGGACTGCACACTGTTGCCGGATACTCTGGACTGCACACTGTTGCCAAATACTCTGGACTGCACACTGTTGCCGGATACTCTGGACTGCACACTGTTGCCGGATACTCTGGACTGCACACTGTTGCCAAATACTCTGGACTGCACACTGTTGCCGGATACTCTGGACTGCACACTGTTGCCGGATACTCTGGACTGCACACTGTTGCCGGATACTCTGGACTGCACACTGTTGCCGGATACTCTGGACTGCACACTGTTGCCGGATACTCTGGACTGCACACTTTTGCCGGATACTCTGGACTGCACACTTTTGCCGGATACTCTGGACTGCACACTTTTGCCGGATACTCTGGACTGCACACTTTTGCCGGATACTCTGGACTGCACACTGTTGCCAGATACTCTGGACTGCACACTGTTGCCAGATACTCTGGACTGCACACTATTGCCGCACTCTCGAGGCTGGGCTGACGTACTGGAAGCCTGATGCTTGGTACTGGTACTGGATGTGCCAGTCTGGGGACACGCACCTCAGGGCTAGTGCGGGGAGCGGGAACAGGCCGAGTCGGACTGGGTTGACACACTAGAAGCCTGATGCGTGGTGCTGGTACTGGAGGTATCAGCCTGGGAACACTCACCTCAGGGCTAGTGCGGAGAGCGGAAACAGGCCGAGTCGGACTGGGTTGACGCACTGGAAGCCTGATGCGTGGTGCTGGTACTGGAGGTATCAGCCTGTGAACACGCACCTCAGGGCTAGTGCGGGAGCGGGAACAGGACGAGTCGGACTGGGCTGACGCACTGGACCATAGAGGCGTACTGGCGGTCTCAAGCACAGAACTGGCATCGCTCTTACTGGCTGGATGCCCACTTCCCCCTTGCAAATGCGGGGCGCTGGTACTGCGCGTACCGGCCTAAAAATACTTGGCCTCGCCACAGTACCCATTACCCCGAAGCACGGGACCTGTCCAGTCACTGGTTGCCCAAAAAAGGTACGGTGTTTTGGCCTAGGGGCTCACTCCTCGCCCAGCCAAACTACCCGTGTGCCCCCCCCCAAAAAAAATCTTGGGGCTGCCTCTCGGGTTCCCTTAAATCCTCCACAGCCCTGGAAATGCCTCTCCTCAACTCTGCCCATGTCTCCTTTTCCCGACAGTCCATATCATATTCCCATCGCTCCCTTCTCCGCTGCGTGGTCCTATTGTGGTGGGAGATTCTGTAACAGTTGTCGTCGGGGATAGAGGACCAAAACGCAGCAGGAATGTGGATGCTCATCTTGTATTTATTTTTAAATAAAGAGAACACCAAAATAACAAAATGAAGAACTCACGAACAACAAAACAGTCTTGTCATGCTCACACAGGCAAAACAAGAAACAATCTCCCACATCACTACACCAAACAATTACCCATATATAGGACTCTCAATCAGAGGCAACGAGAAAGCACCTGCCTCCAATTGAGAGTCCAACCCCCCATAAACCTACACATAGAAATACCACAAACCAGAAAGAACGTAGAAATACAAAACAGACCAAAACCCGGAAATAATAAATTCTAACACCCTACTACATAAATCTCCACCCCGAACCACATAAACAAAATACCCTCTGCCACGTCCTGACCAAACTACAATAACAAATAACCCTTATACTGGTCAGAACGTGACAGATTTTCCTCAGATTTGCTTTGTTAAAATCATCCAGCGACAATAAATGCAGCCTAAGGATATGTGGTTTCCAGTGTAGTTATTTGAGGGCTGTTGTGGTAACGGCTTGAGGGGGAATATACACGGCAGTGACTATAACTGAAGAGAATTCTCTTGGGAGGTAATACGGTCTGCACTTTATTGTGAGGTATTTTAGGTTGGGCAAACAAAAGGACTTGAGTTTCTTTGTCATCACAATTACACCATGAGTAGTTAATCATGAAATAAACACCCCCACCTTTCTTCTTCCCGGAGCGTTCTTTATTCCTGTCTGTGTGATGTACTGAGAACCCAGCTGGCTGTATGGATGGGTACAGTATATCCCGAGAGAGCCAAGTTTCCGTGAAACAGAGATCCTCACCCACAGTCTCGTCTACTTTATTATTATTTACATCCCTTCAAAATGAACTTTTCTAAACGGCTGTGTTAATCATTTCAAGTAACAGTGGATCTAATTGGTTACAAAATAGACCTCAGGAGGAATACTGTCACAACCTGGTGATTTTGCTTTTATTCATATTATCCAATACCCTTTGAGTTCATGAAAAGAGATTTGGGCTCCCAGCAAGCCGGCTTATTCAGTTAACCTCTATGGGCTAGGTGGGACGCTTGCGTCCCACCTACTCAACAGCCAGTGTAATCCTGTGGCGCGTTATTCAAATTCCTCAAAAATGCAAAAACTTCAATTTTTCAAACATGTGACTATTTTACACCATTTTAACCTCTTGGGGCTAGGTGGGACGCTAGCGTGCCACCCGTGGTGCACTCCATCAACAGCAGGTGCATTTCAAGAGCGGCAAATTTGAATCCAAATAAATGTCAAAATTCAAATTTTTCAAAAATACAACTATTTTACACCATTTGAAAGATAAACATCTCCTTAATCTAACCACGTTTTATGATTTCAAAAAGGTTTTACGGCGAAAGCATAAATTTAGAGTATGTTAGGACAGTACATTTACAAGAGTTGTGTGTAATGTTTTGTCAAGTCAAAGACAGGGTCACCAAAACCATAAAACCAGCTAAAATGATGCACTAACCTTTTACAATCTCCATCAGATGACACTCCTAGGACATTATGTTAGACAATGCATGCATTTTTAGTTCTATCAAGTTCATATTTATATCCAAAAACAGCGTTTTACTATGGCATTGATGTTGAGGAAATCGTTTCCTCCAATAACCGGCAGTCAAGTCAGCGTCACAAATTAAATAATTAAAATTAGAAAACATTGGTAAAATATTATATTGTCATTTAAAGAATTATAGATTTACATCTCTTGAACTCAATCAACTTGCCAGATTTAAAAATAACCTTACTGGGAAATCACACTTTGCAATAATCTGAGCACTGCGCCCAGAAAAATACGCGTTGCGATACAGACTAGACGTCATGTTGGGGAGATCTAAAATCGAAAATACTATGTAAATAATCCATTACCTTTGATTCTCTTCATCAGATGTCACTTCCAGGTATCACAGGTCCATAACGAATGTAGTTTTGTTCAAAAAAGCTCATCATTTATGTCCAAAAATCTCCGTCTCGTTAGCACATGATGTAAGCCAGCCGGACTTCTCGTCATGAACGAGGGGAAAAATATATTTCCGTTCGTTCAAACATGTCAAACGTTGTATAGCATAAATCATTAGGGCCTTTTTTAACCAGAACATGAATAATATTCAAGGTGGACGAATGCATACTCTTTTATAACGTATTGGAACGAGGGTACCCAACATGAACTCGCGCGCCAGGTGTCTAATGGGACATCGTCGTTCCATGGCTCTTGTTCGGTCAGATCTCCCTCCAGAAGACTCAAAACACTTTGTAAAGGCTGGTGACATCTAGTGGAAGCAATAGGAAGTGCCAAAATATTCCTAAACCCCTGTGTTTTTCAATGGGATAGGTTTAAAGTCAATACAACACATCAGGTATCCACTTCCTGTCAGAAAATGTCTCAGGGTTTTGCCTGCCAAATGAGTTCTGTTATACTCACAGACACCATTCAAACAGTTTTGGAAACTTTAGAGTGTTTTCTATCCATATATAATAAGTATATGCATATTCTAGTTACTGGGTAGGATTAGTAACCAGATTAAATCGGGTACATTTTTTTATCCAGACGTGCAAATGCTGCCCCTAGACCCAACAGGTTAAAGATAAGACTCTCGTTAATCTAACCACACTGTCCGATTTCAAAAAGGCTTTACAACGAAAGCAAAACATTAGATTATGTCAGCAG
>NW_025547847.1:0-2500 GCF_905237065.1 Salmo salar | reverse complement strand
ACCTCTCCAAAAACAAGTCTCACCGTTGCCGCCTGCTATAGACCCCCTCGGCCCCTAGTTGTGCTCTGACACCATATGTGAACCGGTTCCCCCCATCTATCTTCAGAGCTCGTGCTACTAGGTGACCTAAACTGGACATGCTTACGTTTTAGCCATCCTATATCCAAGCTTGATGCCCTCAATCTCACACAGGTAACCAATGAACCCACCAGGTACAACCCCAAAGCCGCAAACACTGGCACCCTCATAATATCATCTAACCAAACGTCCCTCTAAATACACCTCTGCTGTTACTCCAGCCAGGAATCTCAGTGATCACTGCCTTATTGCCTGCATCCGTAATGGGTCCAGCGGTCAAGCACCTCCACTCATCACTGTCAAGCAGCTCCCTGAAACATTTGCTTGAGCAAGCCTTTCTATTAAACCTGGCCTGGTATCCTGGAAGGATATTGACCTCATCCCGTCAGTAGAGGATGCCTGGTTATTTTTTTAAATGCCTTCCTCTCCATCTTAAATAAGCATGCCCCTTTCAAGAAATTTAGAGACCAGGAACAGATATGCCCATGGTTCTCCCCAACCTGACTGCCCTTAACCAACACAAATATCTGGCGTTCTGCATTAGCATCAACTGCCCCGCGATATCACAACTTTTTAGGGAAGTTAGAAACCAATACACACAGGCAGTTAAAAGCGCTAAAGGCTAGCTTTTTCAAACAGAATTCAGCATTTGCAACTCCAACTCCTAAAAAGTTTCTGGGACATTGTAAAGTCCATGGAAATAACGAACTCTATCACCACCATAACCCACTATAATTGAGAATTTCCAATAAGCATTTTTCTACGGCTGGCCATGCTTTCCACCTAACTACCCCTACTGCATTCAACAGCACTGCACCCCCACAGCTACTCGCCCAACCTCCCATTTCTCCTTCTCCCAAATCCCATTCAGCTGATGTTCTGAAAGAGCTGCAAATTCTGACCCCTACAAATCAGTGACGACAATCTGGACCCTTTCTTTCTAAAATTATCTGCCGAGAAATTATTGCAACCCCTATTACTAGCCTGTTCAACCTCTCTTTCGTGTCGTCTGAGATTCCCATAGATTGGAAAGCAGCTGCTGTCATCCCCCTCTTCAAAGGAGGTGACACTCTTGACTTAGTGCTACAGACCTATATCCATCCTACCCTGCCTTTCTAAGGTCTTTGAAAGCCAAGTCAACAAACAGATTACCCACCATTTTAATCCCGCACCCTCTCCGCTATGCAATCTGGTTTCCAAGCTGGTCATGGGTGCACCTCAGCCACGCTCAAGGTCCTAAGCAAACATCGTAGCTTCGCCATCATAAAAACAATACTGTGCTGCTATTCATTACCTGGCCAAAGCTTTTTGACTCTGTTAATCACCACATCCTCATCGCAACTCGGTAGCCTTGGTTTCTCAAATGATTGCGTCGCCTGGTTCTACCAACTACTTCTCTGACAGAGTTCAGCGGAAAGTGTGTCAATGCTACTGTCTGACACTCTGGCAGTCTCTATGGGGGTACCACAGGGTTCAATTCTTGGGCCAACTCTTTTCTCTGTATACATAAATGATGTCGCTCTTGCTGCTGGTGAATCTCTAGTCCACCTCTCACGCAGACTAACACCATTCACCTGTACACTTCTGGCCCCTTCTTTGACACTGTGTTAACAACCCTCAGGTGAGCTTCAATGCCATTCAACTCTCCTTCCGTGGTCTCCAACTGCTCCTAAACACAATAAAACTAAATTACATGCTCTTCAGCCGATCGCTGCCTGCACCTGCCCGCCTGTCCACATCACTTCTCTGGAGCCGGTTCTAACTTAGGAATTTGTGGACAACTACAAATACTAGGTGTCTGGTTACTAATTCTCCTTCCAGACTCACATCAAACCATCTCCAATCCAAAGTGAAATCTCGAATTTAGCTTCCTATTTACAGCAACAAACATCCTTCACTCATGCTGCCAAACATACCCTCGTAAAACTAACCATCCTACCAATCCTCGACTTCGGCGATGTCATTCACAAAATAGCTTCCATTACCCTACTCAACAAGCTGGATGCAGTCTATCACAGTGCCATCGTTTTGTCACCAAAGCCCCATATACTACCCACCACTAAGCCTGCTCTTGCTCTCGATTGGCTGGCCTTCGCTTCATAATCGTCGCCAAACACATTGGCTCCAGGTAATCCTACAAACCCTGCTAGGTAAAATTCCCCCTTATCTCCCTCACTTCTTAGCAGCACCTGTAGCACGCACTCCAGCAGGTATATCTCTCTGGTCACCCTAAAGCCAACTCCTCCTTTGAGTGCGTCTCTCCTTCCAGTTCTCTGCTGCCAAGCCCAGCTGGAGCAGACCTACAAAAATCTCTAAAACTGAAACACTTATCTCCCTCACTAGCTTTAAGCACCAGCTGTCAGAGCACTCACAAAGATCACTGCACACCTGTACATAGCCCATCTATAATTTAGCCCAAACT
>NW_025547846.1:50000-66274 GCF_905237065.1 Salmo salar | reverse complement strand
GCTTTGGGCGTAAATTAAATTTAGGGAAAACACTCATTCCATCACATTCGTTAATCAGATGCTCATTCACTCACTAAAACCCCTGATAATCAGATGGATCATTCATCTTTAAACCCCTGGATAATCGATGGTTCATTCATCACCTAAACTGATAATCAGATGGATCATTCATCACTAAACCCACTGATAATCGGGATGGATCAATCAATAAACCCCGATAATCAGATGGGTCATTCATCACTAAACCCACTTCAGATGGTTCAATTATCACTAGAACCCGCATTGATAATTCGATGGTTCATTCATCACCAAACCATCAGATGGTTCATTCATCACTTCAAACCCACTGATAATCAGATGGCTCATTCATCACTATAAACCATCCACGACAACTGTACGGTTCAATCATCACTAAACCCCTGATAATCAGATGCTCATTCATCCTAAACCCACTACCGATAATCAGATGGTTTCAAACTTATCACTAAACCCTGATAATCAGATGGCTCATTCTCCACTAAAACCCCTGATAACTCGGATGGATCATTCATCACTAAAACCCCATGATAACCACAAAATCACGATGGTCTATTTCATCACTAAACCCCCTGATAATCAGATGGATCATCCCACTAAACCCCTGATAATCAGATGGGATCATTCATCACTAAACCCCTGATAATCAGATGGATCATTCATCACAAAACCCCTGATAATCAGATGGTTTCATTCATCACCTGAACCCCCTGATAATCGATGGCTCATTCATCACTAAACCCCCTGATAATCAGATGGTTCATTCATCACTAAACCCCTAATCAGGATGGGTCAACCATCCACTAAACCCCCTGATAATCGGATGGTTCATTCATCATTCTAAACCACACTGATAATCAGATGGGTATCTCATCACTAAACCCACCTGATAATCAGATGGATCATTCTGATCACTAACCATCAGATGGTTCATTCATCATAAACCCATTGATAATGAGATGGAACATTCATCACTAAACTGATAATCTGTAGATGGTCATTCATCACACAACCCCTGATAACTCGGATGGTTCATTCATCACTAAACCCCTGATAATCAGATGGTTCAACATCACTAAACCACTGATAACTGGGATGGTTCATTCATCACTAAACTCATCTGGTTCATTCATCACTAAACCACTGATAAATTCGATGGTTCATTCATCACTAAACCATCAGATGGTTTCATTCTCACTAAACCCCCTGATAATCAGATGGTTCATTTCATCACTAAACCCCCTGATAATCAGATGACACAACAACCCAAACCAGATGGATCATTCATCACTAAACCCCCTGATATTAACCAACTCTTTGGACTTTTCAATGCGAAGCTAATACAAACTTAGGGATGACAACGACAGCAACAAACGCTGACACCACACATCCGCGTATATCTACTAGTTGTGACAAGAATTGTAATTTTAATCCGTAAAGTCAGTGTGGGAGGTAAAAAAATGACTTGTTTAGCCGATCAAACAAATGACAAGCCACGTCATGTTCCAGACAACTTTACAAGTTACCATGGACGAAGCGATTACATTGCCGCTCCTATTTTGCCTAATAAGATTCTTCCAATGTTCCTACTAGAAAGTGTGTTGCCTCAAGCCTGGAGGGTATGGCGGTATTCCCCACTGCTGAGGAGAAAGCCCCTTTTATCATGGCTCAAACCAACCCAACAATCAGCCTGTTATAGAAACAACTACTTAAAGCTTTTGGAGGAAAAAATGGTGTTTGATCTAGCAACATTATTTTAGTAAACAAATTGACAACGACTTTCAGCACGCTTACAGGAAAGGACATTCAACAAGCACGCCACTTACACAAATGACTGATGATTGGCTGAGAGAAATTGATGATAAAACGATTGTGGGAGCAGTTTTGTTGACTATTTGAATCTTTTGACATTTCTTGTCTGTTGCACTGAGGGACCTCAAAACATATGTTTTATATAGCTCTCACCACTGTCTATAATCTCAAGCAGCTTACTTTAACAGAAACAATGGCTTTACCTATCTATAATGGCTTTACAACCCCTAATGTTACACCACTTCATTATAATGGCACACCCCCTGCTATAAATGGCTTCCCCTGCTATAACTTCGTTATAATGTGCTATTCTCCTCACCCTATGTGCTTTACAACCCCCTGCTATAATGGCTTTACACTCCCTGCTATAATGTTTAGCTGCACCCCCTGCTATAATGGCTACACCCTCCTGCTAGTGCAATGGCTTTACCCCCTGTATAATGTGGATAAAGAAGTTACCTGTCTAACAGAACACAGAGAGGGTGTTCTCTAATGGAAGCTAATCCAACATAATTCAGGTAGAAGTCAGGCGTTCCCAGAGGGCAGCTGTCCAGTCCTCTCACCAAGTAACATCACTGAACTTCATGTGTATATGACAAAATACAATGTAGATTTTGATTTGACATGCCGACTAGCTTTGAGTAAAGCCAGAGTGTTCTATAGGTGGCGACTTCAACACTAAACACGTCATTTTCTACAAGCACGACTGAAATGACTTCCGAAACACTTTACAAAGAGCTGCAGTTAGTTTCAGAGTGGGTGTCAATTTACCCTGTAAATATTTCCAAACTAAAGCATTGTATTTGGGACAAAACCCTCACTAAACCCAAACCTCAACTAAATCCTAGCCCAATGAATAATGTGGAAATTGAGCAGTTGAGGTGACTAAACTGCTGGAGTAACACTAAGATTGTATACTGTCCTGGTCAAAGCATATGTAGTATTTGTGCTATGGGGGAAATCTAAGTTCGTTAAAAGTGTTACTCTATCTTCTTACAGTTTCTCCACCAAGTACTAACACACTGAAAAATGACACAGGAACAGCACAATTACATATGAACTGACTTTGCACAGAGAGCAAAACCTCTTCTCAAGTCTCCAAAAGCCTAGAAACATTTTCTCCTTTTAATTTTTTACCTGCAATTCAAAAATGGCACTTTTTTTTTTTTTGTTTAAATGCACACTGCACACGGTTCTCTGCATAAGACACAACAATCTGACATAAAGTCACATGTTTGCCATTAAAACGACTGCCATTCGGAAATGACACAACGTGAGCTAATTGCCAAATACATACATGCCACCTAACTAAACACCTCAATGGTTAATTTGTCACCACTTCAAATCAGGAAGTAATCAGGAAGTGAGCGCCATGAAAGACCACAGGAGATAGATTGTCCGCCATCGATGCGTTATCGGAAAAGAGAGGGAAATGGGCAAAAGAACATTTCGAGAAACAAAGAAAAATGGAAATAAATGAATTGAGAAAACCAGAAACCTTTCAATACCATTTTAAAAACATTTATTTTAAAAACAAATTTAAATATAATGAAGTACAAGAAATGTTTTTGGGATTACGTGACGTAAGAATCAATATTTTTTTAGATTGATTACTTGTCAAGTGGGTTATTCGTTAGTAGGCTATGTGTTTTGTATGTGTTATATGTCGGGTGAAAATGTGTTCGTATATAAATTATATTTTAATATTTAAGGACTCTTGGAAAGTTGATTAGCCAAATGGGGACTAAAGTCCAAAGTTCAAAATTCAAACAATGGGAAGCAGAGAGAGGGGAAGAGTAAGAGGTGAGGAAAAGACAGAGGGGAGAAAGGAAGCAGAGTGAGAGGAGTAGAGCTGGTAGAGGGAGTTCGTGGCCCGGAAGAAGACAACTCATTGAAATTCAGAGCAACTTCAATCGATCGCGTCATCCGACCTGTGGGCTGAATCACATGAGAGGCTGGACAGGAGAGCGCAGCCCAACTTGAGCCGTTTTTTTTTTACTGTCAGCCTGTGTCTAACCCGGAAACTTTAGACTGGAGTACGGGTATGTAATCAAAATGTCTTCCTACACTGTGTACAACCCATGTCATGCAGTCATCATTGGGCATGACACCTCGTTTGGCTTCTCCGAATGGCGGATGTCTTCATCTAACTTAGCAAATTTCCTAGAATCCGTACTCTGGGGAAATATCTTTAGGCTGCATTGCCTCTATATTTATTTTTAAATTTTGTTTTGTTCTAAAGGACTGAGAGAACGTATTTCATGGTGGAAGAAGGGGATAAATGTTCACGGGGTACAGGAGGAATTATGGCCATTTGTAAACGTTGGTTTTTTGGGAAAATAAATGAAATTCAGATTTTCTAGAAATTCAAAAGCCAAATCATCCAAGACATCACCATATTCAACAAGACCAATTTCGCGAGTCAGTCTGTCCACATACTTGGCTGGGCATTCTCCAAAGCCGACAAATCAGAATGAAAACAACTTTTTATAAATAAGGTGCAGTTTGAGAGAAACTCCGTACAAGCAAAGAGGTGCCGACGAGCACGTATATGTGGATGTAACTACGACAATGCGCGAGTATCACTGCCTCGGTAACACTGCCCAGTGGACTGAGTATCGGGTTATTATGGGCCTTTCTAGGGGATTTTTCCTAGCCACCCCCAGCGTTCCTCTCTCCACCCCTGCACAGCCAGGAAGAGGACTGGACAACCCCCCTTAGCCTGGGTTCCTCTGGTTTTCTTCCTAGGTTCTGGGGCCTTTCTAGGGAGTTTTCCCCAGCCACCCCTGCATAGCTGGTTCCTCTCTCTGGGTTCTTCTTCCTAGGTTCTCCCTACTCCTCTAGGAAGCTCTTCCCAGCCACCCCCCAGCCTGGGTTCCCTCTTAGGCTCCCTTCCCAGGCTCCTGGCCTCTAGGAGCTTTCCTTTCCTGTTTTTACCGTGGTTTCAATAATCACTGTTTATTGCTCTGGGGGTACTTTGAGATATCAGCTTACGGCATACCAGCAATATAATTTGATTTGAATTTAACGATATCAAAAATGACACTAAAAAAATCCCCACAATATTTCATCTTTATAGATGAGGCTAAAACCAACTTACAAGATCATAGCAAAGGAGAAACCGTCATTGGCTACAGAGCCATTATTAGATGTCTCTGGACAACGGGTGGTAACATCACAATGTACGCTGCCATTTCCAATACGCCTGTGTCCTCAAACCTGGCCAAGCGCTTAATTTTTGGACCATAAAATACATGGTGTCCCCAAACCATCGCTGATCTTGGATCGACAATACATGGTGTCTCCAAACCGGCTCATGCCACCGGACCGTATAATATATGCGTTCTCAACCATCATGTCGACTTTAACGATAACATGATGGTGTCCTCAAACTGCCATGCCGACTCTGGACCTTATAATATATATGGGTGTCCTAAACCATCATGCCGACTTTGGACCGGGAGCAATACATGGTGTCTCAAACCATCATGCCGACTTTGGACTGTGACAACATATGGGTGTCCTCAAACTGTCACTACCTTGACTGTATAACATATGGTGTCTCAAACCACGCTGACTTTGGAGACCAGAGCAATATATGGTGTCCCCAAACCATGCTGACCTTGGACTGTATAAATACATGGTGTCCTCAAACCGCCATGCGACTCCTTGGACCGTATGGAATATATGGTGTCCCTTGGGCAATCACAAATGACTCTTGGACTGTGACAACATGAATTCCTAACTATCATGCCGATCTTGGACTTATGTAAAACATATGGTGTCCCAAAATTATGCTGACTTTGACCGTATAACACAGTCCCAAATCATTATGCTTGATTTTGACCGGGGAGTAAAATATATGGTGTCCTCAAACTGCTATGCTGATTTTGGACTTATAATATATGTGTCCAAACTGGCTATGCGACTTGGACTGTATAAATATATGGTGTCTCAAATCAATATGCGACTTTGGACTGTATAATATATGGGTGTCTCCTAAACCGCTGCGCTGACTTTGGACTGTGAGCAATACATGGTGTCTCAAACCACTATGCCGACCTTGACCGTATAATACATGGTGTCCTCAAACTGGCTATGCCGATTTTGGACCAGACAATACATGGTGTCTCAAACCGCTATGCCGACCTTTGGACCGTATAAATACAGCCTATATTCTCGCCTGTCGAAGAGAGAATGACCATACAGATGGGTCATGTACCTGGCTAGATTTCACTTATACAAATGCACAGCACGGAGAAAACAATAAACAAACTAATGACAGGAAACAGAGATTTAGGCCCACAAAAGCTCAAAATAACTACCCACAAGTGAATAAAGAAAAACACATAATTCTGCCTATAGGACTCCAATCAGAGTAAACTAGAAACACCTGCCCAAAATTGAGGAGTCCAGCACCCAATCCTACACATAGAAATTCACCCTAGAATATACACAGAAATACAAAACATAGACCAGTGACCAAAAACACCGTGAATACATAAATAAAACCACCCTCTGCCACGCCTCCTGACCAAACTACAACAACCAAAATATCTCTCTATATCATTGTAAGTGACATATATTCTCACATTTCTGGACAGACTTAATGTATATTCTCACACTACTAAAGCGAATAAGGGGGAATGATGCAGACTACTCAAGAACCCGTATCTGGAAAGAGTGGGACAACGTGATTTTCATCCAAAATCGCCTGATTTAATACCTGTTTATTTCTGATCCACTATTGCTCTGCTTCCCTTTCCCTATATTTCTCCCTTCTGCACATTCTTTTTCTGCTGTTTTTTCAGTTTACTGGGGGGGTTTTTTTTTTATATATTTTGTTCGGTCCAATGTAAATATATCTGTCAAAGACATGTTGCAATTGACTTTTGGGTGATAAACCAATGCTCTAAACGTGTGTGTGTGTGTTAACGGTGTGTGTGTTTAAGCGGTGTGTGTGTGTGTGTGTTAAGCGGTGTGTGTGTGTGTGTTGTGTGTGTGATGTGTAAAAAAGTAGTTAGCGGTGTGTGTACGTAAGTGAAATGTGTCGGTGTGTATGTGTGTGTGTAAAGTAGCCGGTGTGTGTGTGTGTGTTACTTTGTGTGTATCTCTAAAATATTTCTGTGCATCTGAAGGATTTTCTAAATTTGAACTATTTTTGTATTTATGGCCATGTAGTAAAGATTGAGATTGCTTTTCATTATTCCCAAAGCTGTGTAGTTGGTTAGACAAACATCCTGGTCATATGAATGAAGTGTGTGCCATTTCGTTCCAACTTGATTGATTTTCAGCCTGTATGTAGTTCATTTAATCGCAGTGCTTCATGATACGGGAGTATATGAGGTATTTTGCAGTTTGTGCGGTGTGGTATCTGTGAATTATAGTTAAGTATTTTGATAAAAACCAGCTTATTTGCAAAAATTGTGTTTTGTAATTGGGGAAAAACTGTAACAGCACTATATGCCGAAGCAGTGGGTCCTACAGGCTCCTAGTTTCTACCTTCTTAACAGCACTACTGCACAAGGCAGGTCCTACAGGCCCTAGTTTCTACCTTCTGTTACACCACTATCCTTCGGCTGTGGTCCCACAGGCCCTAGTTTCTACCCCTGCCAACAACACTGTATCACACAATCCTACAGGCCCCTAGTTTCTCACCCCTTCTTAACAACCACCTATCAACAACAGCAGGTCCTACAGGCCCTAGTTTCACTCCAACAACACTCATCAACAACACTTCTACAGTATTCATTCTCACACCTTCTTCGACAACACTATCAAACATAGGCATCCTACAGGTTCAGTTTCCACTCTCTTAGACAACACTATCAAATATGCGGCATCCCACAGGTCCTAGTTTCCCCACTCTCCCGGCCAAACACTTACTGGCCAAGGCACATCCCACAGGCCTCCCAGCTCCCACCTTCCAGCAACACCATCAGTCGTATGGCATCCCATATAATTTAGTTCTCACCTTCCCAATAACACCATCAACAAGGCATCCCACAGGCCTTAGTTTCCCTTCTTAACAATGCTATCGCCAAGCAGTGTCCCACAGGCCCTAGTTTCTACAACTTCCTCAACAAACACCACTGGGTCAAGGGCAGTCTACACCTAGTTTCTACCTTCTTCCACAACACTATCATCAAGCCTTGATTTTCATGGTCCAAAAGCGTGAGTTTGGTTAACTTCAATAAGACCACTGTTAACGGCTTATGTCCAATTTGAAGTGTTTCTTCTTCAACAGCAGCTTAACTGCGGTGTTCCACAGTTTCTATTGTTTTTCTCATCTAACAACATACTCGGCGAAGCCACATTACTAGGCCCTAGTGTTTCTACCTTCTTAACAACACTTATCAACAAAGCAAGTCCTACAGGAACTAGTTTCCTCACCTTCTTAACTGCTGCACTATCAACAATAGCAGGTCCTACAGTCCCATTTTTCTACCTTCTTAACACACTATCAACAAGGCAAATCCTCAAAGGCCCTAGTTTCTACCTTCTTAACTGCACTATCAACAGGCCCAGATCCTACAGGCCCTAGTTTCTACCTTCTGCTGCTTACTATAAACAAGGCAGGTCTTACAGGCCCTAGATTTCTACCTTCTTAACAGCACTATCAACAAGGCAGGTCCTACAGGCCCTAGTTTCTACCTTCTTAACAACACTGTCAACAAGGCAGGTCCTACAGGCCCCTGGTTCTACCTTCTTAACAACACTATCACAAGGCGGGTCCTGCAGGCCCTAGTTTCTATCTTCTTAACTGCACTATCAACAAGGCAGGTCCTACAGACCCTGTTTCTGCCTTCTTAACAACACTATCAACAAGACAGGTCCTGCAGCCTAGTTTCTACCTTCTTAACAACACTATCAACAAGGCAGGTCCTACAGCCTAGTTTCTACCTTCTTAACAACACCTTTTTATCAACAAGGCAGGTCCTACAGGCCCTAGTTTCTACCTTCTTAACTGCACTATCAACAAGGCAGGTCCTACAGGCCCTAGTTTTCTACCTTCTTAACAGCACTATCAACAAGGCAGGTCCTACAGGCCTTAGTTTCTACCTTCTTAACAACACTATCAACAAGGCAGGTCCTACAGGCCCTAGTTTCTTACCCTTCTTAACAACACTGTCAACCAAGGCAGGTCCTACAGGCCCTAGTTTCTTTTCAGCACTATCAACAACCAGGTCCTACAGGCCCTAGTTTCTACCTTCTTAACAACATTATCAACAAGCCAGGTCCTACAGGCCCTAGTTTCTACCTTCTTAACAACACTATCAACAAGGCAGGTCCTACAGGCCCTAGTTTCCACCTTCCTACTTAACTGCACTATCAACAAGGCAGGTCCTGCAGGCCCATTTTTCCTACCTTCTTAACAACACTGTCAACAAGGCAGGTCCTACAGGCTCCTAGTTTCTACCTTCTTAACTGCACTATCAACAAGGCAGATCCTACAGGCCCTAGTTTCTGCCTTCTTAACAACACTATCAACAAGGCGGAGGCCTGCAGGCCTAGTTTCTACCTTCTTAACAGCACTATCAGCAAGGCAGGTCCTACAGCTAGTTTCTACCTTCTTAACAACACTATCAACAAGGCAGGTCCTACAGGCCTAGTTTCTACCCTTCTTAACAACACTATCAACAAGGCAGTTCCTACAGGCCCTGGTTTCTATCTTCTTAACTGCACTATCAACAAGGCAGATCCTACAGACCCTAGTTTCTACCTTCTTAACAACACTATCAACAAGGCAGGTACCACGAACCTAGTTTCTACCTTCTTAACAACACTATCAGCAAGGCAGGTCACCACAGACCTAGTTTCTGCCTTCTTAACAGCTTACTATCCAACAAGGCCAGGTCCTGCAGGCCCTGGTTTCTACCTTCTTAACTGCACTATCAACAAAGGCAGATCCTACGGAGGCCCTAGTTTCTACCTTTTTAACAACACTATCAACAAAGGCAGGTCCCACAGCTAGTTTCTAACTTCTTAACAACACTATCAACAAGGCAGGTCCTACAGGCCCTAGTTTCTACCTTCTTAACAACACTATCAACAAGGCAGATCCTACAGGCCCTGGTTTCTGCAACTAGCCAACAGCACTTTATCAACAAGGCAGGTCCTACAGGCCCTAGTTTCTACCTTCTTAACCTTTTCTATCAACAAGGCCAGGTCCTACAGGCCCTGGTTTTTACCTTCTTAACAACACTATCAACAAGGCAGGTCCTACAGGCCTGGTTTCCTACCTTCTTCCAACAACACTATCAACAAGGCAGATCCTACAGCCCTAGTTTCTACCATGTAACAACACTATCAACAAAGGCAGGTCCTACAGGCCCTAGTTTCTACCCATTCTTAACAACACTATCAACAAGGCAGGTCCTACAGGCCCTAGTTTCTACTTCTTAACAGCACTATCAACAAGGCAGGTCTTACAGGCCCTAGTTTCTACCTTCTTAACAACCTTACTCAACAAAGGCAGGTCCTACAGCCTAGTTTCTACCTTCACTTAACAACACTATCAGCAAGGCGGGTCCTACAGCCTAGTTTCTACCTTCTTAACAGCACTATCAACAAAGGCAGGTCCTACAGGCCCTGGTTTCTGCCTTCTTAACAACACTATCAACAAGGCAGGTCCTGCAGGCCTAGTTTCTACCTTCTTAACAGCACTATCAACAAGCCAGGTCCTACAAGACCCTAGTTTCTACCTTCTTAACAGCACTATCAACAAAGGCAGAGTACTACAGGCCCTAGTTTCTACCCACTTTTAACAACACTATCAACAAGGCAGGTCCTACAGGCCTAGTTTCTACCTTCTCCAACAACACTATCAACAAGGCAGGTCCTACAGGCCCTAGTTTCTACCTTCTTAACAACACTATCAACAAGGCAGGTCCTACAGGCCCTGATTTCTACCTTCTTAACAACACTAAATGATTTGAGACAATTATAATTGGTTCAGAACAGGGGCAGCAGGGATGCACACAGAAAGTATATGCATGTCAATCTCTCCTGGCTCAAAGTGGAGGAAGATTGGCAGCTTCATCTCTGTATTTATGAGAGGTATTGACATGTTGAATGCACTGAGCCTGTCTGTCTAAACTACTGGTACACAGCTCAGACACCCATCCATACCCCACAAGACATGCCACCAGAGGTCTGTTTAAACTACTGGCACACAGCTCAGACAGCCATCCATACCCCACAAGACATGCCACCAGAGAGAGGTCTGTTTAAACTACTGGCACACAGCTCAGACACCCATTCATACCCCACAAGACATGCCACCCAGAGGTCTGTTTAAACTACTGCTTTTTGGCTAAGACACCCAACCACATACCCCACAAGACATGCCACCAGAGGTCTGTTTAAAACTCCAACTTCACAGCTCAGACAGCCATCCATACCCTGAAAGACATGCCACCCAGAGGTCTGTTTAAACTACCCCAGCACTGACTCAACACCCTTACACTGCCCACCCGACATATACACCCAGAGGTCTGTTTAGCTACTGGCACACAGCTCAGACACCATCCATACCCCACAAGACATGCTGCCGCAGGTCTGTTTAAACTACCAGCACACAGCTCAGAGACCCATCCACTTACCCCACAAGACATGCCACCAGAGGTCTGTTTAAACTACTGGCACACAGCTCAGACACCCATCCATACCCCACAAGACATGCCACCAGAGGTCTGTTTAAACTACTGCCACACAGCTCAACACCCATCCATACCCCACAGACATGCCACCAGAGGTCTGTTTAAACTACTGGCACACAGCTCAGACAGCCATCCATACCCCACAAGACATGCCACCAGAGGTCTGTTTAAACTGACTGGCACACAGCTCAGACACCCATCCATACCCCACAAGACATGCCACCAGAGGTCTCTTCACAGTCCCCAAGTCCCAGAACAGACTATGGGAGGTGCACAGTACTACATAGAGCCATGACACCATGGATCTCTGTTCCACATCGAGGTAACTGATGCAGAATCAATTTAAAAAACAGATAATAATTAGCACATGGAACAGCGGGGACTACACACACACACACACACACACACACACACACACACACACACACACACACACACACACACATACACATACACACATACATACACACACCCCATACATACATGTGCATGGTTTAATACCTTAGATATGTGGTAGTGGTGGATTAGGAACCTGAGGAAACACAGTGTATTGTAGATTGTGGTAGTGGTGGATATAAACCTGAGGACACACAGTGTGTTGTAGATATGTGGCTGAGTGGTGGAGTTGGGGCCTGAGGACACACAGTGTATTGTAGATATGATGCAGTGGTGGAGTAAGACCCTGAGGAGACACAAGTGTATTGTGAATGTGTGGTAGTGGTGGAGTAGAGGCCTGAGGGAACACAGTGTAGTAATAGATATGTGGTAGTGGTGGAGTAGGGACCTGAGGGGGACACAGTGTGTTGTATATATGTGGTAGTGGTGGAGTAGGAGCCTGAGGGAACACAGTGTATTGTAGATATGATGTAGTGTGGTGGAGTGGGGGCTAAGGGAACACAGTGTATTGTATATTGTGGTAGTGGTGGAGTTGGAGCCTGAGGGAACACAGTGTATTGTGAAATCTGTGAATGTATTCAATATTAAAATTGTATAAAATGCGCAACAATTTAGCTGACCCCAGGAATGAGGATCAGTAATGAATAAAGCAGGAATCCACATGTCTTGGAGCTGACCTTACGCCGCCCCTACTTCTTGTGTAGTGTTTTCACTTTGACGATTTATGAGAGGTATTGACATGTTGAATGCACTGAGCTGTCTGTCTAAACTACTGGTACACAGCTCAGACACCCATCCATACGCCACAAGACATGCCACCAGAGGTCTGTTTAAACTACTGGCACACAGCTCAGACACCCATCCATACCCCACAAGACATGCCACCAGTGGTCTGTTTAAACTACTGGCACACAGCTCAGACACCCCATCCATACCCCACAAGACATGCCACCAGAGGTCTGTTTAAACTACTGGCACACAGCTCAGACACCCATCCATACCCCACAAGACATGCCACCAGAGGTCTGTTTTAAACTACTGGCACACAGCTCAGACACCCATCCATACCCCACAAGACATGCCACCAGAGGTCTGTTTAAACTACTGGCACACAGCTCAGACACCCATACATACCCCACAAGACATGCCACCAGAGGTCTGTTTAAAACTACTGGCACACAGCTCAGACACCCATCCATACCCCACATGCACTGAGCTGTCTGTCTAAACTACTGGTACACAGCTCAGACACCCCATCCATACATGCCACAAGACATGCCACCAGAGATCTGTTTAAACTACTGGCACACAGCTCAGACACCCATCCATACCCCACAAGACATCACCAGTGGTCTGTTTAAACTACTGGCACACAGCTCAGACACCCCATCCATACCCCACAAGACATGCCACCAGAGGTCTGTTTAAACTACTGGCACACAGCTCAGACACCCATCCATACCCCACAAGACATGCCACCAGAGGTCTGTTTAAACTACTGGCACACAGCTCAGACACCCATGCATACCCCACAAGACATGCCACCAGAGGTCTGTTTAAACTACTGGCACACAGCTCAGACACCCATACATACCCCACAAGACATGCCACCAGAGGTCTGTTTAAACTACTGGCACACAGCTCAGACAGCCATCCATACCCCACAAGACATGCCACCAGAGGTCTGTTTAAACTACTGGCACACAGCTCAGACACCCATACATACCCCACAAGACATGCCACCAGAGGTCTGTTTAAACTACCAGCACACAGCTCAGACACCCATCCATACCCCACAAGACATGCCACCAGAGGTCTGTTTAAACTACTGGCACACAGCTCAGACACCCATCCATACCCCACAAGACATGCCACCAGAGGTCTGTTTAAACTACTGGCACACAGCTCAGACACCCCATACATACCCCACAAGACATGCCACCAGAGGTCTGTCTAAACTACTGGCACACAGCTCAGACACCCATACATACCCCACAAGACATGCCACCAGAGGTCTGTTTAAACTACTGGCACACAGCTCAGACACCCATCCATACCCCACAAGACATGCCACCAGAGGTCTCTTCACAGTCCCCAAGTCCAGATCAGACTATGGGAGGAGCACAGTACTACATAGAGCCATGACTACATGGATCTCTATTCCACATCAGGTAACTGATGCAGCAGAAATCAGATTTAAAAACAGATAAAAATATACTTTATGGAACACGAACTACACACACACACACACACACACACACACACACACACACGATACACACACACACTACACACACACACTACACACACACTACACACACACACACGATAACATACACACACACACACACACACTACACACACACACACACACTACACACACACACACACACACACACACATGATAATACACACCCTATTTCAGTCATTTATTTCCATGTGACCTCACCACATTATTTACTACATCATTTAATTGAGGGTTGTCTAGTGAATGATTTGTCACGAATACAACGCTTTTATTTTTTATTTAATTTTTTTTTTTAACATTTAGGACTAACTTATTCCTTCCGTTCTGAAACTAACTGCAGCTCTTTGTTAAGTGTTCCAGTCATGTCAGTGGCTTTGGTAGCTGATATGTATAGTGTTTAAATTACATGAAAATGCTGTGTGTCCATATATATCCGCTACAATATAATCCTGAAAAGGGAATTGCCATGAAATCTGTAGAGAAACCAAATGTTGGATATATTACCTTACGCTTTAACGAGAACAATACGGATGACATTCATTTGCATGCTGATAATGTTGCGGTAATATTAGGGTCAAACTTAAATATAACATTTTCAAAATGTTCTCGAAATGTTCTTGAGGACCTCCCAAGACAAGGTCAAATGTACATTGCATTCCCACAACGTTCCCACAACGTTCCCTCAACGTCCCCCACAACCTTCCCACAACGTTCCCTGCAACCTAAAATACATATTTTAGGAGCTTTTAAAGAACATAAAAACATGTGTTGTGTGAAGGTTCTCGCAACATTAGGTAAATGTTTGCAACCTAATACAAATGTTGTAATAATCAGAATAACTGGACAGTTTTTGTGTTTTGGGAACATGTCTCTTGTCACGTCAACACAATGTTCCCACAACCTAATGAAACACTCTGAAAACCTTTAAAGAACAGATGAAATGTATTCTGGGAACATTCTTCTAACATCAGGTGAATGTTTTTTACACCCTAGAATATAAAGATTGTAAAAATCATCCAAACAAACTAGACAGTTTTTTTTATTTTTATTGTTGTGTATTTAAGAACATTTGCCGCAACCTAACGAATGCTTTGGGAACATTCACAGAACCATTTTTTTTCATCAACCTCCAATGACTATACCCCACCACTCCCAAATACTGGACCAGCTCCAGCCGTTAGGTTGCTCTACATGGGGGGGGGTGGGGGAAGGGTGCTCAGGTGAGTTTTACAAGGTCCTGACTTCCTCCCACTCCTCCGCTGTGGCGCTCTGCACCCCTCCTCCCCTGCGGCACTACGTCAAGTGGAAATGGGAAGGGCAGAATTCTGATCGTTACACAGGAGTTCCTGCTGAATGTTTTGATACCCGAGGGCAGGTGACTCACCTGTGTACATACACATGTACACGAACACATGATTACATAAAGGCAGAGTCTAAATGCATACATAAAGGCAGAGTCTAAATGCATACATAAAGACAGAGTCTAAATGCATCCATATAGGCAGTCTAAATGCACACATAAAGACAGAGTCTAAATGCATCCATAAAGACAGAGTCTAAATGCATACATATAGGCAGTCTAAATGCACACATAAAGACAGAGTCTAAATGCACACATAAAGACAGAGTCTAAATGCATCCATAAAGGCAGAGTCTAAATGCATACATAAAGACAGAGTATAAATGCATCCATATAGGCAGTCTAAATAAATCCATAAAGACAGAGTCTAAATGCAAACATTTTTTAAATAACTGTCATATTTGTAAAAAATGTGTTCTGTGGTTTTTATTCGTTTCATCACAACACCGTAGAGAAACATCTGTCCGGTGAAGTCCAGGAAGCATATTGCATGTAGAGTAACAGAGTTCACGTTTCCCACATTTTCACCCCACTAAATAACTATTGAATTAGACCCACAGAGAGTTACCCACAGAGTTACCCACAGAGAGTTACCCACAGAGAGTTACCCACAGAGAGTTACCACAGAGACCCACAGAGAGTTACCCACAGAGAGTTACCCACAGAGAGTTACCCACAGAGAGTTACCCACAGAGAGTTACCACAGAGAGTTACCCACAGAGAGTTACCCACAGAGAGTTACCACAGAGAGTTACCCACA
>NW_025547846.1:25000-45000 GCF_905237065.1 Salmo salar | reverse complement strand
CATACATCATTTACAGATAGACTGGGATACACTCCAACACTCAGACATCTTTACAGATAGACTGGGACACACTCCAACACTCAGACATCATTAACAGATAGCCAGGGGAACACTCCAACACTCAGACATCTTTACAGATAGCCAGGGGAACACTCCAACACTCAGACATCATTTACAGATAGCCAGGGGAACACTCCAACACTCAGACATCTTTACAGATAGCCAGGGGAACACTCCAACACTCATACATCATTTACAGATAGACTGGGACACGCTCCAACACTCAGACATCATTTACAGATAGCCAGGGGAACACTCCAATACTCATACATCATTTACAGATAGACTGGGACACACTCCAACACTCAGACATCTTTACAGATAGACTGGGACACACTCCAACACTCAGACATCATTAACAGATAGCCAGGGGAACACTCCAACACTCAGACATCATTTACAGATAGCCAGGGGAACACTCCAACACTCAGACATCATTTACAGATAGCCAGGGGAACACTCCAACACTCAGACATCATTTACAGATAGCCAGGGGAACACTCCAACACTCAGACATCATTTACAGATAGCCAGGGGTACACTCCAACACTCAGACATCTTTACAGAAAGACTGGGACACACTCAAACACACAGACATCATTTACAGATAGCCAGGGGAACACTCCAACACTCAGACATCTTTACAGATAGCCAGGGGAACACTCCAACACTCAGACATCATTTACAGATAGCCAGGGACACACTCCAACACACAGACATCTTTACAGATAGCCAGGGACACGCTCCAACACTCAGACATCTTTACAGATAGCCTGATAGTCAGGTAGGCTATACTCCTGTTGTAAAGAAAAGCAATGGGATTAATAGAAGGAAAGTTCATAAATAAACATAGTAGGCCTAGCCTATAGAAAGCTGATCCTCCTCTTTTAGTAGAGGCCCGTCACTCTGTTTTCTCATGCACAGCCTATAGAAAGCTGATCCTCCTCTTTTTAATAGAGGCCATCACTCTGTTTTCTCATGCACAGCCTATAGAAAGCTGATCCTCCTCTTTTTAATAGAGGCCATCACTCTGTTTTCTCATGCACAGCCTATAGAAAGCTGATCCTCCTCTTTTTAATTGAGGCCATCACTCTGTTTTCTCATGCACAGCCTATAGAAACGTTGCACAACACGAGCTCATGGGCTCTCATGACGTTTTTTTAATTTTTTTTATTAGATTTTCAAATACATTTACATTGACGTCAGTGATTGAGTGCTGAGTACCAGGCTGTTTGGTTGGCTACTAAAGACCAGCAGCAGCATCAGAGCTTAGAGGAGCCTAATTACCGCGACTAAATGATCATGTGGAATTTGACTGCCTTCGTGACTCGTGACCGTTGGTGCGGCGTTAAGACGGTTACCGCAAACAGCCCCTAAATACACCCCACTGCTGGGCAACGCCCCCCCCACAATGCAGCAGCAGCAAAACACATTATCATAAGTGACCGCAAATGGAATTATGCATGTAATTCATTTAGAATCAAGGGCGAATAGAATGAATAGAACAGGCTGGGAACCTGTAACCCTGGTAATATGACTGGTAAATAGACCAGGCTGGGAACCTGTAACCCTGGTAATATGACTGGTAAATAGACCAGACTGGGAACCTGTAACCCTGGTAATATGACTGGTAAATAGACCAGGCTGGGAACCTGTAACCCTGGTAATATGACTGGTAAATAGACCAGGCTGGGAACCTGTAACCCTGGTAATATGACTGGTAAATAGACCAGGCTGGGAACCTGTAACCCTGGTAATATGACTGGTAAATAGACCAGGCTGGGAACCTGTAACCCTGGTAATATGACTGGTAAATAGACCAGGCTGGGAACCTGTAACCCTGGTAATATGAGGTAAATAGACCAGGCTGGGAACCTCTAACCCTGGTAATATGACTGGTAAATAGACCAGGCTGGGAACCTGTAACCCTGGTAATATGACTGGTAAATAGACCAGGCTGGGAACCTCTAACCCTGGTAATATGACTGGTAAATAGACCAGGCTGGGAACCTCTAACCCTGGTAATATGACTGGTAAATAGACCAGGCTGGGAACCTCTAACCCTGGTAATATGACTGGTAAATAGGCTGGGAACCTGTAACCCTGGTAATATGACTGGTAAATAGACCAGACTGGGAACCTGTAACCCTGGTAATATGACTGGTAAATAGAACAGGCTGGGAACCTCTAACCCTGGTAATATGACTGGTAAATAGGCTGGGAACCTGTAACCCTGGTAATATGACTGGTAAATAGACCAGGCTGGGAACCTGTAACCCTGGTAATATGACTGGTAAATAGACCAGGCTGGGAACCTGTAACCCTGGTAATATGACTGGTAAATAGACCAGGCTGGGAACCTGTAACCCTGGTAATATGACTGGTAAATAGAACAGGCTGGGAACCTGTAACCCTGGTAATATGACTGGTAAATAGACCAGCCTGGGAACCTCTAACCCTGGTAATATGACTGGTAAATAGAACAGGCTGGGAACCTGTAACCCTGGTAATATGACTGGTAAATAGACTGGGAACCTGTAACCCTGGTAATATGACTGGTAAATAGACCAGGCTGGGAACCTGTAACCCTGGTAATATGACTGGTAAATAGACCAGGCTGGGAACCTGTAACCCTGGTAATATGACTGGTAAATAGACCAGGCTGGGAACCTGTAACCCTGGTAATATGACTGGTAAATAGACCAGGCTGGGAACCTGTAACCCTGGTAATATGACTGGTGAATAGACCAGGCTGGGAACCTGTAACCCTGGTAATATGACTGGTAAATAGACCAGGCTGGGAACCTGTAACCCTGGTAATATGACTGGTAAATAGACTGGGAACCTGTAACCCTGGTAATATGACTGGTAAATAGACCAGGCTGGGAACCTGTAACCCTGGTAATATGACTGGTAAATAGACCAGGCTGGGAACCTCTAACCCTGGTAATATGACTGGTAAATAGACCAGGCTGGGAACCTGTAACCCTGGTAATATGACTGGTAAATAGACCAGGCTGGGAACCTGTAACCCTGGTAATATGACTGGTAAATAGACCAGGCTGGGAACCTGTAACCCTGGTAATATGACTGGTAAATAGACCAGGCTGGGAACCTGTAACCCTGGTAATATGACTGGTAAATAGACCAGGCTGGGAACCTGTAACCCTGGTAATATGACTGGTAAATAGACTGGGAACCTGTAACCCTGGTAATATGACTGGTAAATAGACCAGGCTGGGAACCTGTAACCCTGGTAATATGACTGGTAAATAGACCAGGCTGGGAACCTCTAACCCTGGTAATATGACTGGTAAATAGACCAGGCTGGGAACCTGTAACCCTGGTAATATGACTGGTAAATAGACCAGGCTGGGAACCTGTAACCCTGGTAATATGACTGGTAAATAGACCAGGCTGGGAACCTGTAACCCTGGTAATATGACTGGTAAATAGACCAGGCTGGGAACCTGTAACCCTGGTAATATGACTGGTAAATAGACCAGGCTGGGAACCTGTAACCCTGGTAATATGACTGGTAAATAGACCAGGCTGGGAACCTGTAACCCTGGTAATATGACTGGTAAATAGACCAGGCTGGGAACCTGTAACCCTGGTAATATGACTGGTAAATAGACCAGGCTGGGGAACCTCTAACCCTGGTAATATGACTGGTAAATAGGCTGGGAACCTGTAACCCTGGTAATATGACTGGTAAATAGGCTGGGAACCTGTAACCCTGGTAATATGACAGGTAAATAGACCAGGCTGGGAACCTGTAACCCTGGTAATATGACTGGTAAATAGACCAGGCTGGGAACCTGTAACCCTGGTAATATGACTGGTAAATAGACCAGGCTGGGAACCTGTAACCCTGGTAATATGAGGTAAATAGACCAGGCTGGGAACCTCTAACCCTGGTAATATGACTGGTAAATAGACCAGGCTGGGAACCTGTAACCCTGGTAATATGACTGGTAAATAGACCAGGCTGGGAACCTCTAACCCTGGTAATATGACTGGTAAATAGACCAGGCTGGGAACCTCTAACCCTGGTAATATGACTGGTAAATAGACCAGGCTGGGAACCTCTAACCCTGGTAATATGACTGGTAAATAGGCTGGGAACCTGTAACCCTGGTAATATGACTGGTAAATAGACCAGACTGGGAACCTGTAACCCTGGTAATATGACTGGTAAATAGAACAGGCTGGGAACCTCTAACCCTGGTAATATGACTGGTAAATAGGCTGGGAACCTGTAACCCTGGTAATATGACTGGTAAATAGACCAGGCTGGGAACCTGTAACCCTGGTAATATGACTGGTAAATAGACCAGGCTGGGAACCTGTAACCCTGGTAATATGACTGGTAAATAGACCAGGCTGGGAACCTGTAACCCTGGTAATATGACTGGTAAATAGAACAGGCTGGGAACCTGTAACCCTGGTAATATGACTGGTAAATAGACCAGCCTGGGAACCTCTAACCCTGGTAATATGACTGGTAAATAGAACAGGCTGGGAACCTGTAACCCTGGTAATATGACTGGTAAATAGACTGGGAACCTGTAACCCTGGTAATATGACTGGTAAATAGACCAGGCTGGGATCCTGTAACCCTGGTAATATGACTGGTAAATAGACCAGGCTGGGAACCTGTAACCCTGGTAATATGACTGGTAAATAGACCAGGCTGGGAACCTGTAACCCTGGTAATATGACTGGTAAATAGACCAGGCTGGGAACCTGTAACCCTGGTAATATGACTGGTGAATAGACCAGGCTGGGAACCTGTAACCCTGGTAATATGACTGGTAAATAGACCAGGCTGGGAACCTGTAACCCTGGTAATATGACTGGTAAATAGACTGGGAACCTGTAACCCTGGTAATATGACTGGTAAATAGACCAGGCTGGGAACCTGTAACCCTGGTAATATGACTGGTAAATAGACCAGGCTGGGAACCTCTAACCCTGGTAATATGACTGGTAAATAGACCAGGCTGGGAACCTGTAACCCTGGTAATATGACTGGTAAATAGACCAGGCTGGGAACCTCTAACCCTGGTAATATGACTGGTAAATAGACCAGGCTGGGAACCTGTAACCCTGGTAATATGACTGGTAAATAGACCAGGCTGGGAACCTGTAACCCTGGTAATATGACTGGTAAATAGACCAGGCTGGGAACCTGTAACCCTGGTAATATGACTGGTAAATAGACCAGGCTGGGAACCTGTAACCCTGGTAATATGACTGGTAAATAGACCAGGCTGGGAACCTGTAACCCTGGTAATATGACTGGTAAATAGACCAGGCTGGGAACCTGTAACCCTGGTAATATGACTGGTAAATAGACCAGGCTGGGAACCTCTAACCCTGGTAATATGACTGGTAAATAGGCTGGGAACCTGTAACCCTGGTAATATGACTGGTAAATAGGCTGGGAACCTGTAACCCTGGTAATATGACTGGTAAATAGACCAGGCTGGGAACCTGTAACCCTGGTAATATGACTGGTAAATAGACCAGGCTGGGAACCTGTAACCCTGGTAATATGACTGGTAAATAGACCAGGCTGGGAACCTGTAACCCTGGTAATATGACTGGTAAATAGACCAGGCTGGGAACCTGTAACCCTGGTAATATGACTGGTAAATAGACCAGGCTGGGAACCTGTAACCCTGGTAATATGACTGGTAAATAGACCAGGCTGGGAACCTCTAACCCTGGTAATATGACTGGTGAATAGACCAGGCTGGGAACCTGTAACCCTGGTAATATGACTGGTAAATAGACCAGGCTGGGAACCTGTAACCCTGGTAATATGACTGGTAAATAGACCAGACTGGGAACCTCTAACCCTGGTAATATGACTGGTAAATAGACCAGGCTGGGAACCTGTAACCCTGGTAATATGACTGGTAAATAGACCAGGCTGGGAACCTGTAACCCTGGTAATATGACTGGTAAATAGACCAGGCTGGGAACCTGTAACCCTGGTAATATGACTGGTAAATAGACCAGGCTGGGAACCTGTAACCCTGGTAATATGACTGGTAAATAGACCAGACTGGGAACCTGTAACCCTGGTAATATGACTGGTAAATAGACCAGGCTGGGAACCTGTAACCCTGGTAATATGACTGGTAAATAGACCAGGCTGGGAACCTGTAACCCTGGTAATATGACTGGTAAATAGACCAGGCTGGGAACCTCTAACCCTGGTAATATGACTGGTAAATAGACCAGGCTGGGAACCTGTAACCCTGGTAATATGACTGGTAAATAGACCAGGCTGGGAACCTCTAACCCTGGTAATATGACTGGTAAATAGGCTGGGAACCTGTAACCCTGGTAATATGACTGGTAAATAGACCAGGCTGGGAACCTGTAACCCTGGTAATATGACTGGTAAATAGACCAGGCTGGGAACCTGTAACCCTGGTAATATGACTGGTAAATAGACCAGGCTGGGAACCTGTAACCCTGGTAATATGACTGGTAAATAGACCAGGCTGGGAACCTCTAACCCTGGTAATATGACTGGTAAATAGGCTGGGAACCTGTAACCCTGGTAATATGACTGGTAAATAGACCAGGCTGGGAACCTGTAACCCTGGTAATATGACTGGTAAATAGACCAGGCTGGGAACCTGTAACCCTGGTAATATGACTGGTAAATAGACCAGGCTGGGAACCTCTAACCCTGGTAATATGACTGGTAAATAGACTGGGAACCTTTAACCCTGGTAATATGACTGGTAAATAGACCAGGCTGGGAACCTGTAACCCTGGTAATATGACTGGTAAATAGACCAGGCTGGGAACCTGTAACCCTGGTAATATGACTGGTAAATAGACCAGGCTGGGAACCTGTAACCCTGGTAATATGACCGGTTAAATAGACCAGGCTGGGAACCTGTAACCCTGGTAATATGACTGGTAAATAGAACAGGCTGGGAACCTCTAACCCTGGTAATATGACTGGTAAATAGACCAGGCTGGGAACCTGTAACCCTGGTAATATGACTGGTAAATAGACCAGGCTGGGAACCTCTAACCCTGGTAATATGACTGGTAAATAGAACAGGCTGGGAACATGTAACCCTGGTAATATGACTGGTAAATAGACCAGGCTGGGAACCTCTAACCCTGGTAATATGACTGGTAAATAGAACAGGCTGGGAACCTCTAACCCTGGTAATATGACTGGTAAATAGACCAGGCTGGGAACCTGTAACCCTGGTAATATGACTGGTAAATAGACCAGGCTGGGAACCTGTAACCCTGGTAATATGACTGGTAAATAGACTGGGAACCTGTAACCCTGGTAATATGACTGGTAAATAGACCAGGCTGGGAACCTGTAACCCTGGTAATATGACTGGTAAATAGACCAGGCTGGGAACCTGTAACCCTGGTAATATGACTGGTAAATAGACCAGGCTGGGAACCTGTAACCCTGGTAATATGACTGGTAAATAGACCAGGCTGGGAACCTCTAACCCTGGTAATATGACTGGTAAATAGACCAGGCTGGGAACCTGTAACCCTGGTAATATGACTGGTAAATAGACCAGGCTGGGAACCTCTAACCCTGGTAATATGACTGGTAAATAGACCAGGCTGGGAACCTGTAACCCTGGTAATATGACTGGTAAATAGACCAGGCTGGGAACCTGTAACCCTGGTAATATGACTGGTAAATAGACCAGGCTGGGAACCTGTAACCCTGGTAATATGACTGGTAAATAGAACAGGCTGGGAACCTGTAACCCTGGTAATATGACTGGTAAATAGACCAGGCTGGGAACCTGTAACCCTGGTAATATGACCGGTTAAATAGACCAGGCTGGGAACCTGTAACCCTGGTAATATGACTGGTAAATAGACCAGGCTGGGAACCTGTAACCCTGGTAATATGACTGGTAAATAGACCAGGCTGGGAACCTGTAACCCTGGTAATATGACTGGTAAATAGACCAGGCTGGGAACCTGTAACCCTGGTAATATGACTGGTAAATAGACCAGGCTGGGAACCTGTAACCCTGGTAATATGACTGGTAAATAGACCAGGCTGGGAACCTGTAACCCTGGTAATATGACTGGTAAATAGACCAGGCTGGGAACCTGTAACCCTGGTAATATGACTGGTAAATAGACCAGGCTGGGAACCTGTAACCCTGGTAATATGACTGGTAAATAGACCAGGCTGGGAACCTGTAACCCTGGTAATATGACTGGTAAATAGACCAGGCTGGGAACCTGTAACCCTGGTAATATGACTGGTAAATAGACCAAGCTGGGAACCTGTAACCCTGGTAATATGACTGGTAAATAGACCAGGCTGGGAACCTCTAACCCTGGTAATATGACTGGTAAATAGACCAGGCTGGGAACCTGTAACCCTGGTAATATGACTGGTAAATAGACCAGGCTGGGAACCTCTAACCCTGGTAATATGACTGGTAAATAGAACAGGCTGGGAACCTGTAACCCTGGTAATATGACTGGTAAATAGACTGGGAACCTGTAACCCTGGTAATATGACTGGTAAATAGAACAGGCTGGGAACCTCTAACCCTGGTAATATGACTGGTAAATAGACCAGGCTGGGAACCTGTAACCCTGGTAATATGACTGGTAAATAGACCAGGCTGGGAACCTGTAACCCTGGTAATATGACTGGTAAATAGACCAGGCTGGGAACCTGTAACCCTGGTAATATGACTGGTAAATAGACCAGGCTGGGAACCTGTAACCCTGGTAATATGACTGGTAAATAGACCAGGCTGGGAACCTGTAACCCTGGTAATATGACGGGTAAATAGAACAGGCTGGGAACCTGTAACCCTGGTAATATGACTGGTAAATAGACCAGGCTGGGAACCTGTAACCCTGGTAATATGACTGGTAAATAGACCAGGCTGGGAACCTGTAACCCTGGTAATATGACTGGTAAATAGACCAGGCTGGGAACCTGTAACCCTGGTAATATGACTGGTAAATAGACCAGGCTGGGAACCTGTAACCCTGGTAATATGACTGGTAAATAGACCAGGCTGGGAACCTGTAACCCTGGTAATATGACTGGTAAATAGACCAGGCTGGGAACCTCTAACCCTGGTAATATGACTGGTAAATAGACCAGGCTGGGAACCTCTAACCCTGGTAATATGACTGGTAAATAGACCAGGCTGGGAACCTGTAACCCTGGTAATATGACTGGTAAATAGACCAGGCTGGGAACCTGTAACCCTGGTAATATGACTGGTAAATAGACCAGGCTGGGAACCTGTAACCCTGGTAATATGACTGGTAAATAGACCAGGCTGGGAACCTGTAACCCTGGTAATATGACTGGTAAATAGACCAGGCTGGGAACCTGTAACCCTGGTAATATGACTGGTAAATAGACCAGGCTGGGAACCTGTAACCCTGGTAATATGACTGGTAAATAGACCAGGCTGGGAACCTCTAACCCTGGTAATATGACTGGTAAATAGACCAGGCTGGGAACCTGTAACCCTGGTAATATGACTGGTAAATAGACCAGGCTGGGAACCTGTAACCCTGGTAATATGACTGGTAAATAGACCAGGCTGGGAACCTGTAACCCTGGTAATATGACTGGTAAATAGACCAGGCTGGGAACCTGTAACCCTGGTAATATGACTGGTAAATAGACCAGGCTGGGAACCTCTAACCCTGGTAATATGACTGGTAAATAGACCAGAATCAGCTTTACTGAGCCGTCCTTCATGATCTGGCCTCTGTAAATTGGTATAGAATCAGCTTCTGTCGAAGACTCTTGGACCTTCTTTATTGATATTTTCAGTGGTATTGTTAACAAACACGCCCCCCTGTAAAGAAAGTGAGAATTTAAATCAGGTTCAGCCCCTGGTTCGACCGTGATCTGGCAGAGTTACTCCACCTCAAGAATTCCATTTAGCCAAAGGCTCGGCACAAGCATACTGACTGGCTGTCGTTCAGGCAAATGAGAAATAAGTGCACTCAGGCTATCCGGAAGGCCAAAGTTAGTTACTTTAAGGAGCAGTTCTCTCTCTGTGGGTCTCTAACCCCAAGAAGTTCTGGGAAACGGTTAAAGACCTGGAGAATAAACCCTCCTCCTCACAGCTGCTCATCTTCCTTAATGTTGATGATGTGGTTGTTACTGACAAGAAGCACATGGCTGAGCTCTTTAATCACCACTTCATTAAGTCAGGATTCCTATTTGACTCAGCCATGCCTCCTTGCCCGTCCAACAATTCCTCGTCTCCCACCTCTTCTAATGAGACTATCCCCGATGCTCCTCCCTCTTTTCCCCCCTGCCGCGCTACAAAGTCTCTCCCTGCAGGCGGTCACCGAGTCCGAGGTGTTAAAGGAGCTCTCTAAACTTGACCCCAAAAAAACATCTGGGTCAGATGGTTTAGACCCTTTCTTCTTTAAGGTTGCTGCTCCTATCATCACCAAGCATATCTCTGACTATTTTAACCGGTCCCTCCTCTCTGGGGACGTTCCCATCTCTGACCTGTTTAACCGGTCCCTCCTCTCTGGGGACGTTCCCATCTCTGACCTGTTTAACCGGTCCCTCCTCTCTGGGGACGTTCCCATCTCTGACCTGTTTAACCGGTCCCTCCTCTCTGGGGACGTTCCCATCTCTGACCTGTTTAACCGGTCCCTCCTCTCTGGGGACGTTCCCATTGCTTGGAAGGCGGCCACGGTGCATCCTTTATGTAATGGGGGAGATCAAGCTGTTATAGGCAAATTTCTATTTTGCCCTTTTCATCAAAAGTGTTGGAAAAACTTGTCAATAATTAACTGACTGGCTTTCTTGATGTCTATGGTATTCTCTCTGGTCTGCAATCTGGTTTCCACTCAGGTTATGGATGTGTCACTGAAACCTTAACAGGTCCTCAATGATGTCACCACTGCCCTTGATTCTAAGCAATGTTGCGCTGCTATTTTTATTGACTTGGCCAAAGCTTTTGATATACGGTAGACCATTCCATTCTTGTGGACCGGTTAAGGAGTATTGGTGTCTCTGAAGGGTCTTTGGCCTGGTTTGCTAACTACCGCTCTCAAAGAGTGCAGTGTATAAATTCAGAACATCTGCTGTCTCAGCCACTGCCTGTCCCCAAGGGTGTACCCCAGGGCTCGATCCTAGGCCCCACGCTCTTCTCAATTTACATCAACAACACAGCTCAGGCAGTAGGAAGCTCGCTCATCCATTTATATGCAGATGATACAGTCTTATACTCAGCTTGCCCCTCCCGGATTTTGTGTTAAACGCTCTACAACAAAGCTTTCTTAGTGTCCAACAAGCTTTCTCTGCCCTTAACCTTGTTCTGAACACCTCCAAAACAATGGTCATGTGGTTTGGTAAGAAGAATGCCCCTCTCCCCTACAGGTGTGATTACTACCTCTGAGGGTTTAGAGCTGGAGGTAGTCACCTCATACAAGTACTTGGGAGTCTGGCTAGACGGTACACTGTCCTTCTCTCAGCACATATCAAAGCTGCAGGCTAAGGTTAAATCTAGACTTGGTTTCCTCTATGGTAATCGTGCCTCTTTCACCCCAGCTGCCAAACTAACCCTGATTCAGATGACCATCCTACCCATGCTAGATTACGGAGACATAATTTATAGATCGGCAGGTAACGGTTTTCTCGAGCGGCTAGATGTTCTTTACCATTCGGCCATCAGATTTGCCACCAATGTTCCTTATAGGACACATCACTGCACTCTATACTCCTCTGTAAACTGGTCATCTCTGTTTACCCGTCACAAGACCCACTGGTTGATGCTAATTTATAAAACCCTCTTAGGCCTCACTCCCCCCTATCTGAGATATCTACTGCAGCCCTCATCCTCCCCATACAACACCCGTTCACTCCCCCCTATCTGAGATATCTACTGCAGCCCTCATCCTCCACATACAACACCCGTTCACTCCCCCCTATCTGAGATATCTACTGCAGCCCTCATCCTCCCCATACAACACCCGTTCACTCCCCCTATCTGAGATATCTACTGCAGCCCTCATCCTCCCCATACAACACCCGTTCACTCCCCCCTATCTGAGATATCTACTGCAGCCCTCATCCTCCCCATACAACACCCGTTCACTCCCCCCTATCTGAGATATCTACTGCAGCCCTCATCCTACTGCAGCCCTCATCCTCCCCATACAGCACCCGTTCTGCCAGTCACATTCTGTTAAAGGTCCCCAAAGCGAACACATCCCTGGGTCGCTCCTCTTTTCAGTTCGCTGCAGCCAGCGACTGGAACGAGCTGCAACAAACACTCAAACTGGACGGTTTTATCTCCATCTCTTCATTCAAAGACTCAATCATGGACCCTCTTACTGACTGTTGTGGCTGCTTTGTGTGATGTATTGATGTTTCTACCTTCTTGTCCTTTGTGCTGTTGTCTGTTCCCAATAATGTTTGTACCCTGTTTTGTGTTGCTACCATGTTGTGTTGCTGCCATGTTGTGTTGCTACCACGTTGTTCGGCTACCATGTTGTGTTGCTACCATGTTGTGTTGCTGCCATGTTGTGTTGCTACCATGTTGTGCTGCTACCATGTTGTGATGCTACCATGTTGTGTTGCTACCATGTTGTGCTGCTACCATGTTGTGTTGTCATGTGTTGCTGCCATGTTGTGTTGCTACCATGTTGTGATGCTACCATGTTGTGTTGCTACCATGTTGTGTTGCTACCATGTTGTGTTGCTGCCATGTTGTGTTGCTACCATGTTGTGTTGCTGCCATGTTGTGTTGCTGCCATGTTGTGCTGCTACCATGTTGTGTTGCTACCATGTTGTGTTGCTGCCATGTTGTGTTGCTACCATGTTGTGTTGCTGCCATGTTGTGTTGCTACCATGTTGTGTTGCTGCCATGTTGTGTTGCTGCCATGTTGTGTTGCTACCATGTTGTGTTGCTGCCATGTTGTGTTGCTACCATGTTGTGTTGCTGCCATGTTGTGTTGCTACCATGTTGTTCGGCTACCATGTTGTGTTGCTACCATGTTGTGCTGTTACCATGTTGTGTTGTCATGTGTTGCTGCCATGTTGTGTTGCTACCATGTTGTGTTGCTACCATGTTGTGTTGCTACCATGTTGTGTTGCTACCATGTTGTGTTGCTGCCATGTTGTGTTGCTACCATGTTGTGTTTCTACCATGTTGTGTTGCTACCATGTTGTGTTGCTACCATGTTGTGTTGCTGCCATGTTGTGTTGCTACCATGTTGTGATGCTACCATGTTGTGTTGCTACCATGTTGTGTTGCTGCCATGTTGTGTTGCTACCATGTTGTGTTGCTGCCATGTTGTGTTGCTACCATGTTGTGATGCTACCATGTTGTGTTGCTACCATGTTGTGTTGCTACCATGTTGTGTTGCTGCCATGTTGTGTTGCTACCATGTTGTGTTGCTGCCATGTTGTGTTGCTACCATGTTGTGTTGCTACCATGTTGTGTTGCTACCATGTTGTGTTGCTACCATGTTGTTCGGCTACCATGTTGTGCTGCTACCATGTTGTGTTGCTACCATGTTGTGTTGCTGCCATGTTGTGTTGCTACCATGTTGTGTTGCTGCCATGTTGTGTTGCTGCCATGTTGTGTTGTCATGTGTTGCTGCCATGTTGTGCTTCTACCATGTTGTGTTGCTACCATGTTATGTTGTTGCATTAGGTCTCTCTTTATGTAGTGTAGTGTAGTCTCTCTCTATGTAGTGTTGTGTTGTCTCTCTTTATGTAGTGTTGTCTCTCCTTATGTAGTGTTGTGGTGTCTCTCTTTATGTAGTGTAGTGTTGTCTCTCTTTATGTAGTGTAGTGTTGTCTCTCTTTATGTAGTGTTGTCTCTCTCTTTATGTAGTGTTGTCTCTCTTTATGTAGTGTTGTCTCTCTTTATGTAGTGTAGTGTTGTCTCTCTTTATGTAGTGTTGTCTCTCTTTATGTAGTGTAGTGTTGTCTCTCTTTATGTAGTGTTGTCTCTCTTTATGTAGTGTTGTCTCTCTTTATGTAGTGTAGTGTTGTCTCTCTTTATGTAGTGTTGTCTCTCTTTATGTAGTGTTGTGGTGTCTCTCTTTATGTAGTGTTGTCTCTCTTTATGTAGTGTTGTCTCTCTCTATGTAGTGTTGTGGTGTCTCTCTTTATGTAGTGTAGTGTTGTCTCTCTTTATGTAGTGTTGTCTCTCTCTATGTAGTGTAGTGTTGTCTCTCTCTATGTAGTGTAGTGTTGTCTCTCTTTATGTAGTGTTGTCTCTCTCTATGTAGTGTAGTGTTGTCTCTCTCTATGTAGTGTACTGTTGTCTCTCTTTATGTAGTGTTGTCTCTCTTTATGTAGTGTTGTCTCTCCTTATGTAGTGTTGTGGTGTCTCTCTTTATGTAGTGTTGTCTCTCTTTATGTAGTGTAGTGTTGTGGTGTCTCTCTTTATGTAGTGTAGTGTTGTGGTGTCTTTATGTAGTTGTGTTGTCTCTCTTTATGTAGTGTTGTGTAGTGTTGTCTCTCTCTATGTAGTGTAGTGTTGTCTCTCTTTATGTAGTGTTGTCTCTCTCTATGTAGTGTAGTGTTGTCTCTCTTTATGTAGTGTTGTCTCTCTTTATGTAGTGTTGTCTCTCTTTATGTAGTGTTGTCTCTCTTTATGTAGTGTTGTCTCTCTTTATGTAGTGTAGTGTTGTCTCTCTCTATGTAGTGTTGTCTCTCTCTATGTAGTGTAGTGTTGTCTCTCTTTATGTAGTGTTGTCTCTCTTTATGTAGTGTAGTGTTGTCTCTCTATGTAGTGTAGTGTTGTCTCTCTCTATGTAGTGTTGTCTCTCTTTATGTAGTGTAGTGTTGTCTCTCTTTATGTAGTGTTGTCTCTCTTTATGTAGTGTAGTGTTGTCTCTCTATGTAGTGTAGTGTTGTCTCTCTCTATGTAGTGTTGTCTCTCTTTATGTAGTGTAGTGTTGTCTCTCTCTATGTAGTGTTGTCTCTCTTTATGTAGTGTAGTGTTGTCTCTCTTTATGTAGTGTTGTCTCTCTTTATGTAGTGTAGTGTTGTCTCTCTCGTCTTGATGTGTGTTTTGTCCTATTTAATAATTATTATTTTTATCCCCCATCGCTGCAGGAGGCCTTTTGCCGTCACTGTAAATATGAATTTGTTCTTAACTGACTTGTTGAAAGAAGGAAGTAAAAAAATCAATGGTGTCTCATATCTACCAGCGTGTTTAAATGTGCAACCAGAGGGGAAAAACCTCTAGACCACCTGTACTCCACACAGAGAGACATTTACAAAGCTCTCCCTCGCCCACCATTTTGGCAAATCTGACCATAACTCTATCCTCCTGCATCCTGCTAACAAGCAAAAATTAAAGCAGGAAGCACTAGTGACTCGGTCTATAAAAAAAGTGGTCAGATGAAGCAGATGCTAAACTACAGGACTGTTTTGCTATCACAGACTGGAATATGTTCCGGGATTCTTCCGATGGCATTGAGGAGTACACCACATCAGTCACTGGCTTCATCAATAAGTGCATCGAGGACGTCGTCCCCACAGTGACTGTACGTACATACCCCAACCAGAAGTCATGGATTACAGGCAACATCCGCACTGAGCTAAAGGGTAGAGCTGCCGCTTTCAAGGAGCGGGACTCTAACCCGGAAGCTTATAAGAAATCCCGCTATGCCCTGCGACGAACCATCAAACAGACAAAGCGTCAATAAAGACTAAGATCAAATCGTACTACACCGGCTCTGTTGCTCGTCGGATGTGGCAGGGCTTGCAAACTATTACAGACTACAAAGGGAAGCACAGCCGAGAGCTGCCCAGTGACACGAGCCTACCAGATGAGCTAAATTACTTCTACGCTCACTTCAAGGCAAATAACACTGAAACATGCATGAGAGCATCAGCTGTTCCGGACAACTGTGTGATCACGCTCTCCATAGCCGATGTGAGCAAGACCTTTAAACAGGTCAACATTCACAAGGCCGCAGGGCCAGACGGATTACCAGGACATGTACTCTGAGTATGCGCAGACTAACTGGCAAATGTCTTCACTGACGTTTTCAACCTGTCCCTGTCTGAGTCTGTAATACCAACATGTTTCAAGCAGACCACCATAGTCCCTGTGCCCAAGAACACTAAGGCAACCTGCCTAAATGACTACAGACCCGTAGCACTCACGCCTGTAGCCATGAAGTGCTTTGAAAGGCTGGTAATAGCTCACATCAACACCATTATCCCATTATCCCAGAAGCGGGCACGACAAAACCTATCCCCCCTCAGGAGACTGAAAAGACTTGGCATGGGTCCCCAGATCCTCAAAAGGTTCTACAGCTGTACCATTGAGAGCATCCTGACTGGTTGCATCACCGCCTGGTACGGAAACTGCTCGGCCTCCGACCTCAAGGCACTACAGAGGGTAGTGCGTACGGCCCAGTACATCACCAGGGCCAAGCTTCCTGCCATCCAGGACCTCTATACCAGGCGGTGTCAGAGGAAGGCTCTAAAAATTGTCAAAAGACTCCAGCCACCCCAGTCATGGACTGTTCTCTCTGCTACCACATGGCAAGCGGTACCGGAGCGCCAAGTCTGGGACCAAGAGGCTTCTGAACAGCTTCTACCCCCCCAAGACATAAGATTCCTGAACATCTAATCAAATGGCTACCCAGACTATTTACATTGCCCCCCCCCCCACCCCCTTTTACGCTGCTGCTACTCTCTGTTATTATCTATGCATAGTCACTTTAGGTATTTTTCTTAAAACTGCATTGTTGGTTAAGGGCTTGTAAATAAGCATTTCATTGTAAGGTTCTACACCTGTTGTATTCAGCGCATGTGACAAATACAATTTGATTTGATTTTACATTAACATTCAAATCTCTGGCAACAGCTCTGTTGGACGTTCCTGGACAGTCAGCACTCCCAATTGCACATTTTAGAATGGCCTTTTATTGTCCTCAGCACAAGGTGCACCTGCGTAACGATCGTGGTGTTTAATCAGCTTGTTGATATGCCACACCTGTTGGCGATGGAGAAATGCTCACTGACAGGGATGGAAACTATTTTGGGCACAATATTTCATAGAAATAAGCGTTTGTGTATATGGACCATTTCTGGGATCATGAAGCATGGGTCCAACACTTTACATGTTGCATTTGAGAGAGGGGGTACAAGGGACAGAGGGGGTTGAGAGAGGGGGTACAAGGGAGAGAGGGGTTGAGAGAGGGGTTACAAGGGAGAGAGGGGTTGAGAGAGGGGGTACAAGGGAGAGAGGGGTTGAAAGGGAGAGAGGGGGTTGAGAGAGGGGGTACAAGGGAGAGAGGGGTTGAGAGAGGGGGTACAAGGGAGAGAGGGGGTTGAGAGAGGGGTACAAGGGAGAGAGGGGTTGAGAGAGGGGGTACAAGGGAGAGAGGGGTTGAGAGAGGGGGTACAAGGGAGAGAGGGGGTTGAGAGAGGGGGTACAAGGGAGAGAGGGGTTGAGAGGGGGGTACAAGGGAGAGAAGGGGTTGAGAGAGGGGGTACAAGGGAGAGAGGGGTTGAGAGAGGGGTACAAGGGAGAGAGGGGTTGAGAGAGGGGTACAAGGGAGAGAAGGGGTTGAGAGAGGGGGTACAAGGGAGAGAGGGGTTGAGAGAGGGGGTACAAGGGAGAGAAGGGGTTGAGAGAGGGGGTACAAGGGAGAGAGGGGTTGAGAGAGAGAGAGGGGGTTGAGAGAGGGGGTACAAGGGAGAGAGGGGTTGAAAGGGAGAGAGGGGGTTGAGAGAGGGGGTACAAGGGAGAGAGGGGGTTGAGAGAGGGGTACAAGGGAGAGAGGGGTTGAGAGAGAGAGAGGGGAATGAGGGAGAGAGGGGAATGAGGGAGAGAGGGGTGAGAGAGGGTAGTAGAGAGAGAGGGGGTTTAGGGTGAGAGAGGGGGTTTAGGGTGAGAGGGGGTGAGAGAGGGGGTAGGGGGAGAGAGGGGGTTTAGGGAGAGAAGGGGTGGGGGGGTTAGTAGGGAGAGAGGGGGTGAGAGAGGGGGTAGGGGGAGAGAGGGGGTTTAGGGAGAGAAGGGGTGGGGGGTTAGTAGGGAGAGAGGGGGTGAGAGAGGGGGGTAGGGGGAGAGAGGGGGTTTAGGGAGAGAAGGGGTGGGGGGTTAGTAGTGAGAGAGGGGGGATGAGAGGGGGTAGAGAGGACCGGACAGCTGTTCTGTAGAAACAGCATCAGGAGACATCATCTCCTTCCCAGATAGCAGAACACATGGCTTTACTATGGACAGTAGAATACATGGCTTTACTATGGACAGTAGAATACATGGCTTTACTGTGGACAGTAGAACACATGGCTTTACTATGGACAGTAGAATACATGGCTTTACTGTGGACAGTAGAATACATGACTTTACTATGGACAGTAGAATACATGGCTTTACTATGGACAGTAGAATACATGGCTTTACTATGGACAGTAGAATACATGGCTTTACTATGGACAGTAGAACACATGGCTTTACTATGGACAGTAGAATACATGACTTTACTATGGACAGTAGAATACATGGCTTTACTATGGACAGTAGAATACATGGCTTTACTATGGACAGTAGAACACATGGCTTTACTATGGACAGTAGAATACATGACTTTACTATGGACAGTAGAATACATGACTTTACTATGGACAGTAGAATACATGGCTTTACTATGGACAGTAGAATACATGGCTTTACTATGGACAGTAGAATACATGGCTTTACTATGGACAGTAGAATACATGACTTTACTATGGACAGTAGAATACATGGCTTTACTATGGACAGTAGAATACATGGCTTTACTATGGACAGTAGAATACATGGATTTACTATGGACAGTAGAATACATGGCTTTACTATGGACAGTAGAATACATGGCTTTACTATGGACAGTAGAATACATGACTTTACTATGGACAGTAGAATACATGGCTTTACTATGGACAGTAGAATACATGACTTTACTATGGACAGTAGAATACATGGCTTTACTATGGACAGTAGAACACATGACTTTACTATGGACAGTAGAATACATGGCTTTACTATGGACAGTAGAATACATGGCTTTACTATGGACAGTAGAATACATGGCTTTACTATGGACAGTAGAACACATGGCTTTACTATGGACAGTAGAATACATGGCTTTACTATGGACAGTAGAATACATGGCTTTACTATGGACAGTAGAATACATGGCTTTACTATGGACAGTAGAATACATGGCTTTACTATGGACAGTAGAATACATGGCTTTACTATGGACAGTAGAATACATGGCTTTACTATGGACAGTAGAATACATGGCTTTACTATGGACAGTAGAATACATGGCTTTACTATGGACAGTAGAATACATGGCTTTACTATGGACAGTAGAATACATGGCTTTACTATGGACAGTAGAATACATGGCTTTACTATGGACAGTAGAATACATGGCTTTACTATGGACAGTAGAACACATGGCTTTACTATGGACAGTAGAATACATGGCTTTACTATGGACAGTAGAATACATGGCTTTACTATGGACAGTAGAATACATGGCTTTACTATGGACAGTAGAATACATGACTTTACTATGGACAGTAGAATACATGGCTTTACTATGGACAGTAGAATACATGGCTTTACTGTGGACAGTAGAATACATGGCTTTACTATGGACAGTAGAATACATGACTTTACTATGGACAGTAGAATACATGGCTTTACTATGGACAGTAGAATACATGGCTTTACTATGGACAGTAGAATACATGGCTTTACTATGGACAGTAGAATACATGGCTTTACTATGGACAGTAGAATACATGACTTTACTATGAACAGTAGAATACATGGCTTTACTATGGACAGTAGAATACATGGCTTTACTATGGACAGTAGAATACATGGCTTTACTATGGACAGTAGAATACATGGCTTTACTATGGA
>NW_025547846.1:7500-20000 GCF_905237065.1 Salmo salar | reverse complement strand
AAGGTAAAGTATTGCATTATCCCCACCATATCCAAGGTAAAGTATTGCATTATCCCCACACTAAGACATTAGTCCATTACCTTCCATTACCTTCCCCAGATTATTTTTGTCGGTTATGTGAAAGGAAGCATTTGCTTTTTATATTTACGTGATCATTAGGCTCGATCGAGTGAGATGTTTTGTCTTGTAGTAATGTATGTGGTGCCTGTATGACAACAGGCTGTAGTATATAGTACTATACAGTATAATGTCTGTATGACAACAGGCTGTAGTATATAGTACTATACAGTATAATGTCTGTATGACAACAGGCTGTAGTATATAGTACTATACAGTATAATGTCTGTATGTGACAACAGGCTGTAGTATATAGTACTATACAGTATAATGTCTGCATGACAACAGGCTGTAGTATATAGTACTATACAGTATAATGTCTGTATGACAACAGGCTGTAGTATATAGTACTATACAGTATAATGCCTGTATGACAACAGGCTGTAGTATATAGTACTATACAGTATAATGTCTGTATGACAACAGGCTGTAGTATATAGTACTATACAGTATAATGTCTGTATGACAACAGGCTGTAGTATATAGTACTATACAGTATAATGTCTGTATGACAACAGGCTGTAGTATATAGTACTATACAGTATGATGTCTGTATGACAACAGGCTGTAGTATATAGTACTATACAGTATAATGCCTGTATGACAACAGGCTGTAGTATATAGTACTATACAGTATAATGTCTGTATGACAACAGGCTGTAGTATATAGTACTATACAGTATAATGTCTGTATGACAACAGGCTGTAGTATATAGTACTATACAGTATAATGTCTGTATGACAACAGGCTGTAGTATATAGTACTATACAGTATAATGTCTGTATGACAACAGGCTGTAGTATATAGTACTATACAGTATGATGTTTGTATGACAACAGGCTGTAGTATATAGTACTATACAGTATAATGTCTGTATGACAACAGGCTGTAGTATATAGTACTATACAGTATAATGTCTGTATGACAACAGGCTGTAGTATATAGTACTATACAGTATGATGTTTGTATGACAACAGGCTGTAGTATATAGTACTATACAGTATAATGTCTGTATGACAACAGGCTGTAGTATATAGTACTATACAGTATAATGTCTGTATGACAACAGGCTGTAGTATATAGTACTATACAGTATAATGTCTGTATGACAACAGGCTGTAGTATGACAGGACTACAGACCTGTAGATTTACAGGACTACTGTTTAAACCCCTATTACAGCTCCATGACTAGTGAGGACCAGGGTAGATTTACAGGACTACTGTTTTAAACCCTATTCTACACTTTTATCCACCTTCCAATATTTATTGGATTTATTTTGAATATGACAACTCTCAGGATGATTCAAACCTCTGTATTTTATTACTCATCAATATGACGACTCTCAGGATGATTCAAACCTCTGTATTTTATACTCATCAATATGACGACTCTCAGGATGATTCAAACCTCTGTATTTTATACTCATCAATATGACGACTCTCAGGATGATTCAAACCTCTGTATTTTATTACTCATCAATATGACGACTCTCAGGATGATTCAAACCTCTGTATTTTATTACTCATCAATATGACGACTCTCAGGATGATTCAAACCTCTGTATTTTATTACTCATCAATATGACGACTCTCAGGATGATTCAAACCTCTGTATTTTATACTCATCAATATATTATGTGAGTAAAGGTTCTCCCAACCAGTTTTGTTTTATGATTCATACATACTTTCATAACCCAAAAATGTTCCTAAATAATTTAGAAATGCAGAGTAAATCTACCAGTCGGTGCTGAAACAGAGACGGAAATACAAAGACGTCTTTGTTTCATTGATCCCTATATTCTGATCCCGTTCCGTCTCTATATTCTGATCCCGTTCTGTCTCTATATTCTGATCCCATTCTGTCTCTATATTCTGATCCCGTTCCGTCTCTATATTCTGATCCCGTTCTGTCCCTTTATTCTGATCCCGTTCTGTCCCTTTATTCTGATCCCGTTCTGTCCCTTTATTCTGATCCCGTTCTGTCCATGTACGTCTCTATATTCTGATCCCGTTATGTCCCTTTATTCTGATCCCGTTCTGTCTCTATATTCTGATCCCGTTCCGTCTCTATATTCTGATCCCGTTCTGTCTCTATATTCTGATCCCGTTCTGTCTCTATATTCTGATCCCGTTCTGTCTCTATGTTCTGATCCCGTTCTGTCCCTTTATTCTGATCCCGTTCTGTCTCTATATTCTGATCCCGTTCTGTCTCTATGTTCTGATCACGTTCTGTCTCTATATTCTGATCCCGTTCCGTCTCTATATTCTGATCCCGTTCTGTCCATGTACGTCTCTATATTCTGATCCCGTTATGTCCCTTTATTCTGATCCCGTTCTGTCTCTATATTCTGATCCCGTTCCGTCTCTATATTCTGATCCCGTTCTGTCTCTATATTCTGATCCCGTTCTGTCTCTATATTCTGATCCCGTTCTGTCTCTATATTCTGATCCCGTTCTGTCTCTATATTCTGATCCCGTTCCGTCTCTATATTCTGATCCCGTTCTGTCTCTATATTCGGATCCCGTTCTGTCTCTATATTCTGATCCCGTTCTGTCTCTATATTCGGATCCCGTTCCGTCTCTATATTCTGATCCCGTTCTGTCTCTATATTCTGATCCCGTTCTGTCTCTATATTCTGATCCCGTTCTGTCTCTATATTCTGATCCCGTTCTGTCCAACTACATCTCTAAAACATGAATGTATTGAAACCCGTATTAAAGGGATGGCTTAACATGAATGTATTGAAACCCGTATTAAAGGGATGGCTTAACATGAATGTATTGAAACCCGTATTAAAGGGATGGCTTAACATGAATGTATTGAAACCCGTATTAAAGGGATGGCTTAACATGAATGTATTGAAACCCGTATTAAATGAAAACTCCACAAGAAAACAAGGGTTTTCGGCAGTTGAATTACATGTATTCAGCGCGCGCAAGGGAACTATGGCTGCAAAGCCCGTCACTCACCTTCATAAGGTCAGCCTGAATACCAACGAGTGAGAAGTTCACTCACCTTCATAAGGTCAGCCTGAATACCAACGAGTGAGTTCACTCACCTTCATAAGGTCAGCCTGAATACCAACGAGTGAGAAGTTCACTCACCTTCATAAGGTCAGTCTGAATACCAACGAGTGAGTTCACTCACCTTCATAAGGTCAGCCTGAATACCAACGAGTGAGAAGTTCACTCACCTTCATAAGGTCAGCCTGAATACCAACGAGTGAGAAGTTCACTCACCTTCATAAGGTCAGCCTGAATACCAACGAGTGAGTTCACTCACCTTCATAAGGTCAGCCTGAATACCAACGAGTGAGAAGTTCACTCACCTTCATAAGGTCAGTCTGAATATCAACGAGTGAGAAGTTCACTCACCTTCATAAGGTCCGTCTGAATACCAGCGAGTGAGAAGTGAGCAGGAAAGGCCTAGCAGCCTGAATACCAACGAGTGAGAAGTGAGCAGGAAAGGCCTAGCAGCCTGAATACCAACGAGTGAGAAGTGAGCAGGAAAGGCCTAGCAGTCTGAATACCAGCGAGTGAGAAGTGAGCAGGAAAGTCTGAATACCAGCGAGTGAGAAGTGAGCAGGAAAGGCCTAGCAGCCTGAATACCAGCGAGTGAGAAGTGAGCAGGAAAGGCCTAACAGTCTGAATACCAGCGAGTGAGAAGTGAGCAGGAAAGGCCTAGCAGCCTGAATACCAGCGAGTGAGAAGTGAGCAGGAAAGGCCTAGCAGTCTGAATACCAACGAGTGAGAAGTGAGCAGGAAAGGCCTAGCAGCCTGAATACCAACGAGTGAGAAGTGAGCAGGAAAGGCCTAGCAGCCTGAATACCAGCGAGTGAGAAGTGAGCAGGAAAGGCCTAGCAGTCTGAATACCAACGAGTGAGAAGTGAGCAGGAAAGGCCTAGCAGCCTGAATACCAGCGAGTGAGAAGTGAGCAGGAAAGGCCTAGCAGTCTGAATACCAGCGAGTGAGAAGTGAGCAGGAAAGGCCTAACAGTCTGAATACTAATGAGTGAGAAGTTCACTCACCTTCATAAGGTCAGTCTGAATACCAACGAGTGAGAAGTTCACTCACCTTCATAAGGTCAGTCTGAATACCAGCGAGTGAGAAGTGAGCAGGAAAGGCCTAGCAGCCTGAATACCAACGAGTGAGAAGTGAGCAGGAAAGACCTAGCAGTCTGAATACCAACGAGTGAGAAGTGAGCAGGAAAGGCCTAGCAGCCTGAATACCAACGAGTGAGAAGTGAGCAGGAAAGGCCTAGCAGTCTGAATACCAACGAGTGGGAAGTGAGCAGGAAAGGCCTAGCAGCCTGAATACCAGCGAGTGAGAAGTCGATCCCTCTCCTTGTTCGGGCGGCGTTTCGGTGGTCGACGTCACCGGTCTTTTAGCCGTCGCCGATTCCACTTTTTCAATTTTCCATTTGTTTTGTCTTTGTTTTCTACACACCTGGTTTCTATTCCCCAATTCCATGTTCATTATTTAACCCTCTGTTCCCCACATGTTTAGTGTGCGTGTTTATTGATTTGTTCTTGGCGGTACTTTTCGGCTGGTTACGTTTGCCGGGTTATGTATTTACGCCCGTTATTTTCCAGTGACCGGTATTTCTCCGCACTTTGACTATTGTCTGTATACCGGTGCTGTCGTGGAATTAAATACCTTGTACACTCATTTCTGCTCTGCTGAGCCTGATTCGCTGCACCAGTTACCCACCGCCTGGCGGTATCAGTTACCATGTGTGGAATGTCGTTCACCTATTTAACTTATCGCCTTTAAGCACGACACAATACTGCACATTAACCTGTGGGCTCACTGTTGCAATTATCACTTTCCGCTCTCTGTCAACCAATGGGCCTTCTCTCGCTCTCTCAACCAATGGGTCTTCTCTCTCTCTCTCAACCAATGGGTCTTCTCTCTCTCTCAACCAATGGGTCTTCTCTCTCTCTCAACCAATGGGTCTTCTCTCTCTGTCAACCAATGGGCCTTCTCTCTCTCTCAACCAATGGGCCTTCTCTCTCTCTCAACCAATGGGTCTTCTCTCTCTGTCAACCAATGGGTCTTCTCTCTCTGTCAACCAATGGGTCTTCTCTCTCTCTCTCAACCAATGGGTCTTCTCTCTCTCTCTCAACCAATGGGTCTTCTCTCTCTCCAACCAATGGGCCTTCTCTCTCTCTCAACCAATGGGCCTTCTCTCTCTCTCAACCAATGGGCATTCTCTCTCTCAACCAATGGGTCTTCTCTCTCTCTCTCCAACCAATGGGCCTTCTCTCTCTCTCTCAACCAATGGGCCTTCTCTCTCTCTCAACCAATGGGTCTTCTCTCTCTCTCTCAACCAATGGGTCTTCTCTCTCTGTCAACCAATGGGTCTTCTCTCTCTCTCTCAACCAATGGGCCTTCTCTCTCTCTCAACCAATGGGCCTTCTCTCTCTCTCAACCAATGGGTCTTCTCTCTCTCTCAACCAATGGGTCTTCTCTCTCTCTCTCAACCATTGGGCCTTCTCTCTCTCTCAACCAATGGGCCTTCTCTCTCTCTCAACCAATGGGTCTTCTCTCTCTCTCAACCAATGGGTCTTCTCTCTCTCTCTCAACCAATGGGCCTTCTCTCTCTCTCAACCAATGGGCCTTCTCTCTCTCTCAACCAATGGGTCTTCTCTCTCTCTCTCAACCAATGGGCCTTCTCTCTCTCTCTCAACCAATGGGCCTTCTCTCTCTCTCAACCAATGGGCATTCTCTCTCTCAACCAATGGGCCTTCTCTCTCTCTCAACCAATGGGCATTCTCTCTCTCAACCAATGGGCCTTCTCTCTCTCTCAACCAATGGGCATTCTCTCTCTCAACCAATGGGCCTTCTCTCTCTGTCAACCAATGGACCTTGTTTCCCACAACCACCAGCTATAATAACCTTAAGGCCCACCAGCTATAATAACCTTAAGGCCCACCAGCTGTAATAACCTTAAGGCCCACCAGCTATAATAACCTTAAGGCCCACCAGCTATAATAACCTTAAGGCCCGCCAGCTATAATAACCTTAAGGCCCACCAGCTGTAATAACCTTAAGGCCCGCCAGCTATAATAACCTTAAGGCCCACCAGCTATAATAACCTTAAGGCCCACCAGCTGTAATAACCTTAAGGCCCACCAGCTATAATAACCTTAAGGCCCGCCAGCTATAATAACCTTAAGGCCCACCGGCTATAATAACCTTAAGGCCCACCAGCTATAATAACCTTAAGGCCCACCGGCTATAATAACCTTAAGGCCCACCAGCTATAATAACCTTAAGGCCCACCAGCTATAATAACCTTAAGGCCCGCCAGCTATAATAACCTTAAGGCCCGCCAGCTATAATAACCTTAAGGCCCGCCAGCTGTAATAACCTTAAGGCCCACCAGCTATAATAACCTTAAGGCCCACCGGCTATAATAACCTTAAGGCCCACCAGCTATAATAACCTTAAGGCCCACCAGCTGTAATAACCTTAAGGCCCACCAGCTATAATAACCTTAAGGCCCACCAGCTATAATAACCTTAAGGCCCACCAGCTATAATAACCTTAAGGCCCACCAGCTATAATAACCTTAAGGCCCACCAGCTATAATAACCTTAAGGCCCACCGGCTATAATAACCTTAAGGCCCACCAGCTATAATAACCTTAAGGCCCACCAGCTATAATAACCTTAAGGCCCACCAGCTATAATAACCTTAAGGCCCACCAGCTATAATAACCTTAAGGCCCACCAGCTGTAATAACCTTAAGGCCCACCAGCTATAATAACCTTAAGGCCCACCAGCTATAATAACCTTAAGGCCCTCCGGCTATAATAACCTTAAGGCCCGCCAGCTATAATAACCTTAAGGCCCACCGCCATTGGAACTCCTTTCCCCCAGCGGGGGGGGGGGTTGCCATGGCAGCTGCCCAGCCTAGGTGTACCTGTCATCACATCATCTGTCTCTGAGGATCTTCCGTTGGAGGCGGGGCCATTTCCCCAAAAACGAATCTCGTAAAATGTTCTATTGCATTCCGCCTTTGTTGTTCATTCAGCTAAGCCTGCCTGAACTGGACTGACCTTTACTCTACTGTGGGAGAATACAATCACCATCCCTACAGTCAGTCTATCTACACTACAGATATAATGTCCATATTTACACTACAGATATAATGTCCATATTTACACTACAGATATAATGTCCACTACAGATATAATGTCCATATTTACACTACAGATATAATGTCCACTACAGATATAATGTCCATATCTACACTACAGATATAATGTCCACTACAGATATAATGTCCATATCTACACTACAGATATAATGTCCACTACAGATATAATGTCCATATCTACACTACAGATATAATGTCCATATTTACACTACAGATATAATGTCCACTCACTACAGATATAATGTCCATATTTACACTACAGATATAATGTCCACTACAGATATAATGTCCATATACACTACAGATATAATGTCCACTACAGATATAATGTCCATATCTACACTACAGATATAATGTCCACTACAGATATAATGTCCATATCTACACTACAGATATAATGTCCATATTTACACTACAGATATAATGTCCACTACAGATATAATGTCCATATTTACACTACAGATATAATGTCCACTACAGATATAATGTCCACTACAGATATAATGTCCATATTTACACTACAGATATAATGTCCACTACAGATATAATGTCCACTACAGATATAATGTCCATATCTACACTACAGATATAATGTCCATATCTACACTACAGATATAATGTCCATATCTACACTACAGATATAATGTCCATATTTACACCACAGATATAATGTCCATATCTACACTACAGATATAATGTCCATATTTACACTACAGATATAATGTCCACTACAGATATAATGTCCATATTTACACCACAGATATAATGTCTATATTTACACTACAGATATAATGTCCACTACAGATATAATGTCCATATTTACACTACAGATATAATGTCCACTACAGATATAATGTCCATATCTACACTACAGAGTGTTATTCTACAGATATAATGTCCACTACAGATATAATGTCCATATTTACACTACAGATATAATGTCCACTACAGATATAATGTCCATATCTACACTACAGATATAATGTCTATATCTACAGTAGAGAGTTTATTCTACAGATATAATGTCCATATTTACACTAAGGAGTGTTATTCTACAGATATAATGTCCACTACAGATATAATGTCCATATTTACACTACAGATATAATGTCCACTACAGATATAATGTCCATATTTACACTACAGATATAATGTCCATATTTACACTACAGATATAATGTCCATATTTACACTACAGATATAATGTCCATATTTACACTACAGATATAATGTCCATATTTACACTACAGATATAATGTCCACTATAGATATAATGTCCATATTTACACTACAGATATAATGTCCACTACAGATATAATGTCCATATCTACACTACAGATATAATGTCCACTACAGATATAATGTCCATATCTACACTACAGATATAATGTCCATATCTACACTACAGATATAATGTCTACTACAGATATAATGTCCACTACAGATATAATGTCCATATTTACACTACAGATATAATGTCCACTACAGATATAATGTCCATATCTACACTACAGATATAATGTCCACTACAGATATAATGTCCATATCTACACTACAGATATAATGTCCATATTTACACTACAGATATAATGTCCACTACAGATATAATGTCCACTACAGATATAATGTCCATATTTACACTACAGATATAATGTCCACTACAGATATAATGTCCATATCTACACTACAGATATAATGTCCACTACAGATATAATGTCCATATCTACACTACAGATATAATGTCTACTACAGATATAATGTCCACTACAGATATAATGTCCATATTTACACTACAGATATAATGTCCACTACAGATATAATGTCCATATCTACACTACAGATATAATGTCCATATTTACACTACAGATATAATGTCCACTACAGATATAATGTCCATATCTACACTACAGATATAATGTCCATATTTACACTACAGATATAATGTCCACTACAGATATAATGTCCACTACAGATATAATGTCCATATTTACACCACAGATATAATGTCCATATCTACACTACAGATATAATGTCCACTACAGATATAATGTCCACTACAGATATAATGTCCATATCTACACTACAGATATAATGTCCATATTTACACTACAGAGTGTTATTCTACAGATATAATGTCCACTACAGATATAATGTCCATATTTACACTACAGATATAATGTCCACTACAGATATAATCTCCATATCTACAGTAGAGAGTTTTATTCTACAGATATAATCTCTAGTCAGCCTCCTTTATGTCCCCACGGTTCTTGTTCTCTGTTCTGGGCCGTCATGTGATGTGAATGCAGTAATAATGTGGTCATTCACCTTCAGACCTCATGATGTTTCCCAACTCTGTTCTGCACCTCAGGACACAAACACACACGGACACCCACAGCAGTACGAGGGAACAACGGTGTCCCTGTATGGTTCAGTATGTTAATACATGTTTCTGTAGTACGTCCAGTCTAAACATTGGTCCTATAAAGTGTGGAAGCCATTGTGACTGGGCCTTGGCCCGGGGTCTGACCACTACAATAGCCTGGTTCTGGTGCCAAGCCGGTTCCGCTCTGTTGTTCAGTACACGTGGAGCTGTCTTGTTTGGCTTTACGGGGACCAGGCTAGTGAGGCTACTGCTGCAATACAAACAGATCTGGGACCAGGCTACTGCTGCAATACAAACAGATCTGGGACCAGGCTAGTGAGGCTACTGCTGCAATACAAACAGATCTGGGACCAGGCTACTGCTGCAATACAAACAGATCTGGGACCAGGCTAGTGAGGCTACTGCTGCAATACAAACAGATCTGGGACCAGGCTACTGCTGCAATACAAACAGATCTGGGACCAGGCTACTGCTGCAATACAAACAGATCTGGGACCAGGCTACTGCTGCAATACAAACAGATCTGGGATCAGGCTACTGCTGCAATACAAACAGATCTGGGACCAGGCTACTGCTGCAATACAAACAGATCTGGGACCAGTCTACTGCTGCAATACAAACAGATCTGGGACCAGTCTACTGCTGCAATACAAACAGATCTGGGACCAGGCTACTGCTGCAATACAAACAGATCTAGGACCAGGCTAGTGAGGCTACTGCTGCAATACAAACAGATCTGGGACCAGGCTACTGCTGCAATACAAACAGATCTGGGACCAAGCTACTGCTGCAATACAAACAGATCTGGGATCAGGCTACTGCTGTAATACAAACAGATCTGGGACCAGGCTACTGCTGCAATACAAACAGATCTGGGACCAGGCTACTGCTGCAATACAAACAGATCTGGGACCAGGCTACTGCTGCAATACAAACAGATCTGGGACCAGGCTACTGCTGCAATACAAACAGATCTGGGATCAGGCTACTGCTGCAATACAAACAGATCTGGGACCAGGCTACTGCTGCAATACAAACAGATCTGGGACCAGTCTAGTCAGTAAACTTCACAGAGAGCTTTCTGGTTCATGGTTTCTGGTACAGTAGGTCACATGAACTGTGCTGGCCTTACTGGGTGGATAGGAACATTAGCCTGCTGGCCTTACTGGGTGGATAGGAACATTAGCCTGCTGGCCTTACTGGGTGGATAGGAACATTAGCCTGCTGGCCTTACTGGGTGGATAGGAACATTAGCCTGCTGGCCTTACTGGGTGGATAGGAACATTAGCCTGCTGGCCTCGTCATCATGCAACAGGCTGATCAAGGCAGACTTAACGAGGTGTCTGTCAGGATGGGAACTAGTACAACTATTAGTGTACAAGATGTACAGGAGTGGAGACAAAACACATCCCTGAGGAGAGCCTGTGTTGGTGGTGGAGTGGAGACAAAACACATCCCTGAGGAGAACCTGTGTTGGTGGTGGAGTGGAGACAAAACACATCCCTGAGGAGAGCCTGTGTTGGTGGTGGAGTGGAGACAAAACACATCCCTGAGGAGAGCCTGTGTTGGTGGTGGAGTGGAGACAAAACACATCCCTGAGGAGAGCCTGTGTTGGTGGTGGAGTGGAGACAAAACACATCCCTGAGGAGAGCCTGTGGTGGTGGTGGAGTGGAGACAAAACACATCCCTGAGGAGAGCCTGTGGTGGTGATGGAGTGGAGACAAAACACATCCCTGAGGAGAGCCTGTGGTGGAGTGGAGACAAAACACATCCCTGAGGAGAGCCTGTGGTGGTGGTGGAGTGGAGACAAAACACATCCCTGAGGAGAGCCTGTGTTGGTGGTGGAGTGGAGACAAAACACATCCCTGAGGAGAACCTGTGTTGGTGGTGGAGTGGGGACAAAACACATCCCTGAGGAGAACCTGTGTTGGTGGTGGAGTGGAGACAAAACACATCCAGGATGTGATGTAATCTACACCTCCGTCCTCATTATTACATCCAGGACGTGATGTAACCTACACCTCCGTCCTCATTATTACATCCAGGACGTGATGTAACCTACACCTCCGTCCTCATTATTACATCCAGGATGTGATGTAACCTACACCTCCGTCCTCATTATTACATCCAGGATGTGATGTAATCTACACCTCCGTCCTCATTATTACATCAGGATGTGATGTAATCTACACCTCCGTCCTCATTATTACATCCAGGATGTGATGTAACCTACACCTCCGTAACTCATTATTACATCCAGGATGTGATGTAATCTACACCTCCGTCCTCATTATTACATCCAGGATGTGATGTAATCTACACCTCCGTCCTCATTATTACATCCAGGATGTGATGTAACCTACACCTCCGTAACTCATTATTACATCCAGGATGTGATGTAACCTACACCTCCGTCCTCATTATTACATCCAGGATGTGATGTAATCTACACCTCCGTCCTCATTATTACATCCAGGACGTGATGTAATCTACACCTCCATTAGGACGATATAAATCCTCATTATTCTATCGTCATTATTTGTTTTTTCATGATTTTTCCATTTGAGCGTAAATTATTTATATTTATAAACTGAGTGGTTCGAGCCCTGAATGCTGATTGGCTAAAAGCCGTGGTATATTACACTATATACCATTGATATAAAAACGTACTATATACTGGTCTAATTATGCTAGTTACCAGTTTATAATAGCAATAAGGCACCTCAGGGGGTTTGTGGTATATTGGCCAATATACCACAGCTAAGGGCTGTATCCAGGCCCTCTGCCTTGTGTTACCCTTAACCACATAACCACACGTCATCGGCCTTACT
>NW_025547845.1:0-13521 GCF_905237065.1 Salmo salar | reverse complement strand
GTGTGTGTGCGCTGACATCAGGTTAGAGTGATGCGTGTGTGCCGATATCAGGTTACAGTGATGTGTGTGTGTGTGTTGACATCAGGTTACAGTGATGCGGTGTGTGCTGATACTCAGGTTACAGTGATGTGTGTTGTTTGACATCAGGTTACAGTGATGTGTGTGTGCTGACACCAGGTCATAGTGACGTGCAAAGTGCAATTACACTCAGGTTACAGTGACGTGGTGTGCCGACGACCAGGTCACAGTGTACGTGTGTGCGCCGACATCAGGTTGAGCAGCGATGTGCGTGTGTTGACACTGGTGGTTACAGTGATGTGTGTGCCGACATCAGGTTATAAAGTGATGTGTGTGTGCTGATATCAGGTTACAGTGAAGTGTGTGTGCTGATACTGTGTTACAGTGATGTGTGTGCATGACATCAGGTTACAGTGAAGCGTGTGTGCGCTGGATATCAGGTTACAGTGATGTGTGCTGACATCGGTTAAGTGACGTGCGTGCTGGAGTCATAGTGACGTGCAGCCGGATAATCAGGTCATAAGTGACGTGCGTGCGTTGACACCAGGTCATAAAGCCATGCGTGCGTGCTGATCAGGTTACAGTGACGTGTGCGCTGACACCGTGTTTAACAGGGACGTGCGCGCGTCGACACCGCGTCAATGTGCGATGCGTGCGCTGACACCAGGCCACAGTGACGTGCGTGCGTGCTGACAACTGCGTTTGCGGGATGCGTGCTGACACCGCAGTCACAGTGACGTGCGCCGACAATCGCAATACAGTGACGTGTGTGTGTCGACATCAGCTCATAGTGACGTGCTGATGTCAGTTTACAGTGACGTGTGCTGGATATCAGGTCACAGTGATGTGTGCTGACATCAGGTTACAGTGATGTGCGTGTGCGTGCTGACACTGCGGCCGTGTTGACGTGCGTGCGCCGACAATCAGGTCATAAAGTGACGTGTGCGTGCGTGTCGACATCACAGGCCACAGTGACGTGTGTGTGCGGGTTGACATCAGGTTACAGTGACATGTGTGTGTGTTTTATACTCAGGTTGGCAGTGATGTGTGTGTGTTGACATCAGGTTGTTGTTAGATGTGTGTGCTGACACTGTCATAGTGTTGATGTGTGTGTGTTGACATCAGGTTACAGTGATGTGTGTGCCTGACATCAGGCTTATATGATGTGTGTGTGCTGATACTGGTAGTTATGAAGCAAAGTGCGCTTGACACTGTATTACAGTGACGTGTGACAACTGGTTACAGTGACGTGTGTGTCTGACATCAGGTTACAGTGATGCGTGTGGGTGTTGACACCAGGTTACAGGGATGTGCGTGCTGATACCAGGTCATAAAGGCGTGCGTGCTGATAACTGCGTTATAGTGACGTGCGTGTTTTTACATCAGGTCATAGGGACGTGCGTGTGCTGACTGCGGTCATGTGCGACGTGCGTGTGGCCGATAATCAGGTCATAGTGACGTGTGTGTGCGCTTGACACCAGGTCGGCGAAAGTGACGTGCGTGCTGGACATCAGGTCACAGTGATGCGTGCGTGTGCTGACACCAGGCCACAGTGATGCAAAACGACATCAGGCCACAGTGATATGCGCGCCGGTCACCGTCACGCCCACACCAACGCGGCGGCTGGCGACTGCGTCGGCGGCGCGACGCGTGTGCGTGCCAACACTGTGTCAACAGCGACGTGCGGTGCGTGTCTGACACCAGGTCATAAAGACGTGCGTGCGCAGCCGATGTTTCAGCCGCGACGACGCGCGCAGCCGATTAATCAGGTTACAGTGATGTGCGTGCCTGACACCAGGCCGGCAGTGATGTGTGCGTGCGCTGACATCAGGCTACAGTGACGTGCGTGTGCTGACACCAGGTTACAGTGACGTGCTGACACTGCGTCGGCGGTGCGACGTGTGCGTGCTGACACTGCGTCGCGCGATGTGTGCGCCGACACCCAGGTCACAGCGACGTGCGTGCGCTCGACACCAGGTCATGCGACGTGCGTGTGCGCTTGACACCAGGTCATAAAGTGACGTGTGTGTGTGCTGATACCTAGGTTACAGTGATGTGTGTGCTATGATATCAGGTTATAGTGATGTGTGTGTGTGTGTGTTGACATCAGGTTATGGTGGATGTGTGTGTGTGTTGATATCAGGCTATAGTGATGTGTGTGGTGTGTGGATGACACTGTATTATATTGATGTGTGTGTGCTGACATCAGGCCATAGTGATGTTTGTGCCCTCAGTTTATAACGTGATGTGTGCTGACACTGTTGTTCGGTCACAGTGACGTGCGTGTGTGTCGACATCAGGTTACAGTGATGTGTGCCGACACTGCGTTACAGTGATGCGTGCGTATGACATCAGGTTACAAAGTGATGCGTGCTGACACTGCGGTCATAGCGGATGTGTGTGCGTATGATACCAGGTTACAGTGACGTGCGTGCGTTGACACCGCTTACAGCGACGTGTGCGTGCGCCGACATCATGTTACAGTGACGTGCGTGTGCCGATTAATCGCGTCATAAAGTGATGCGTGCGCCGATTGTATCACAGCGACGTGGGTGTGCTGACACCGTCATAGAAACGTGCGTGCGCTGATAACAGGTTGGCAGTGATGTGTGCAAGCTGATACTGCGTTACAGTGGGCGTGCGTGTGCTGATATTACGTCATAAGTGATGCGGTGCAGCGACACCAGGCCATAACAATGCGGTGTGCGTTGACATCAACCAACAGTGACGTGCGTCGACACTGGTATTACAGTGATGCGTGTGCGTGCTGACACCGCGGTCATAAAGTGACGTGCGTGCGTCGATTAATCAGGTCATGCGGATGTGCGTGCGCCGATTAATCAGGTCATAACGATGCGTGCCTGACACCAGGTCATACGCGTGCGCTGACACCGTAATACAGCGGATGCGTGCTGACACCAAGTGATGCGTGCTGACACCAGGCCGCGATGCGTGCGTGCGCCGACCAGGTCACAGTGACGTGCGTGCGCTGATATCAGGCTTATAGTGAGTTGTATTTGCCGATAATCAGGTTTATAAGTGAATTGTGTGTGTGTGTGTGTTTGATACTCGTTATAGTGTGTGTGTGTGTGTTGATATCAGGTTATAGTGATGTGTGTGTGTGCTGATATCAGGTTATAGTGATGTGTTTGTGTGTTGATATCAGGTTATAGTGATGTGTGTGTGTTGATATCAGGTTATAGTGATGTGTGTGTGTTGATATCAGGTTATAGTGATGTGTGTGTGTGTTGATATCAGGTTATATGCGTGTGTGCTGATATCAGGTTATAGTGATGTGTTTTGTTGATATCAGGTTATAGTGATGTGTGTGTGTGCTGATATCAGGTTATGTGATGTGTGTGTGTGTTGATATCAGGTTTATAGTGATGTTGTTGTTGATATCAGGTTATAGTATGTGTGTGTGTGTGATATCAGGTTATAGTGATGTGTGTGTGTGTTGATATCAGGTTATAGTGATGTGTGTGTTATATCAGGTTACAGTGATGTGTGTGTGTGTTGATACTCAGGTTATAGTGATGTGTGTGTTTGATATCAGGTTATAGTGATTGTGTGTGTCTGATATCAGGTTATAGTGATGTGTGTGTGTTGATATCAGGTTATAGTGATGTGTGTGTGTTGATATCAGGTTATAGTGATGTGTGTGTTGATATCAGTTATAGTGATGTGTGTGGTGATATCGTTTATAGTGATGTGTGCGTTTGATATCAGGTTATAGTGATGTGTGTGTGTTGACATCGTTATAGTGATGTGTTGATATCAGGTTATAGTGATGTGTGTGTGTTGATATCAGGTTATGTGATGTGTGTGTTGATATCGGTTATAGTGATGTGTGTTTTTGATTCAGGTTATAGTGATGTGTGTGTGATATCGGTTATAGTAATGTGTTTGATATCAGGTTATAGTGATGTGTGTGTGTGTTGATATCAGGTTATAGTGATGTGTGTGTGTTGATATCAGGTTATAGTGATGTGTGTGTGTGTTGATATCAGTTTATAGTGATAGTGTGTGTTTGATATCGGTTATAGTGATGTGTGTTGTGATATCAGGTTATAGTGATGTGTGTGTGTTTGATATCAGGTTATAGTGATGTGTGTTTGATATCAGGTTATAGTGATGTGTTGTTGATATCAGTTTATAGTGATGTGTGTGTGATATCAGGTTATAGTGATGTGTGTGTGTTGATATCAGGTTATAGTGATGTGTGTTGTGATATCAGTTTATAGTGATGTGTGTGTGTTGATATCAGGTTATAGTGATGTGTGTTTTGATATCAGGTTATAGTGATGTGTGTGTGTTGATATCAGGTTATAGTGATGTGTGTGTGTGTTGATATCAGATTATAGTGATGTGTGTGTGCTGATATCAGGTTATAGTGATGTGTGTGTGTGTGATATCAGGTTATAGTGATGTGTGTGTGTGTGTATCAAGTTATAGTGATGTGTGTGTGTGTGATATCAGGTTATAGTGATGTGTGTGTGTTGATATCAGGTTATATGTGTGTTGATATCAGGTTATAGTGATGTGTGTGTGCTGATATCAGGTTATAGTGATGTGTGTGTGTGTGTGATATCGGTTATAGTGATGTGTGTGTGTTGATATCAGTTATAGTGATGTGTGTGTGTGTTGATATCAGTTTATAGTGATGTGTGTGTGTTGATATCAGGTTATAGTGATGTGTGTGTGTGTTGATAACAGGTTATAGTGATGTGTGTGTGTGTTGATATCAGTTTATAGTGATGTGTGTGTGTGTTGATATCAGTATATAGTGATGTGTGTTGATATCAGGTTATAGTGATGTGTGTGTGTTGATATCAGGTTATAGTGATGTGTGTGTTGATATCGGTTATAGTGATGTGTATTGATATCAGTTTATAGTGATGTGTGTTGATATCGGGTTATAGTGATGTGTGTTGATATCAGTTATAGTGATGTGTGTTGATATCAGGTTATAGTGATGTGTGTTGATTTCAGGTTAAATTGATGTGTGTGTGTTGATATCAGGTTATAGTGATTGTTTGATATCAGTTTATAGTGATTGTGTTGATATCGGTTATAGTGATGTGTGTTGATATCAGGTTATAGTGATGTGTGTTGATATCAGGTTATAGTGATGTGTGTGTACTGATATCAGGTTGTAGTGATGTGTGTGTGTGTCGATTATCAGGTTATAGTGATGTGTGTGTTGATATCAGGATTTATAGTGATGTGTGTGTGTACTGATATCAGGTTTATAGTGATGTGTGTGTGTTGATATCAGGTTATAGTGATGTGTGTGTGTGTTGATATCAGGTTATAGTGATGTGTGTGTTTGATATCAGATTATAGTGATGTGTGTGTGTTGATATCAGGTTTAGTGATGTGTGTGTGTTGTTGATATCAGGTTAGAAGTGATGTGTGTGTGCTGATATCCGGTTATAGTGATGTGTGTGTGTGTGTGTTGATATCAGGTTATAGTGATGTGTGTGTGCTGATATCAGGTTATAGTGATGTGTGTGTTTGATTCAGGTTATAGTGATGTGTGTGTGTGTTGATATCAGGTTATAGTGATGTGTGTGTGTTTTATATCAGTTTATAGTGATTGTGTGTGTTGACATCAAGTTATAGTGATGTGTGTGTGCTGATATCAGGTTATAGTGATGTGTGTGTGTTGATATCAGGTTATAGTGATGTGTGTGTGCTGATATCAGTTATAGTGATGTGTGTGTGCTCGATATCAGGTTATAGTGAAGTGTGTGTGTGCTGATATCAGGTTATAGTGATGTGTGTGTGCTGATATCAGGTTATAGTGAATGTGTGTGTGCTGATATCAGGTTATAGTGATGTGTGTGTTGATATCAGTTATGTGATGTGTGTGTTGATATCAGGTTTATAGTGATGTGTGTGCTGATATCAGGTTATAGTGATGTGTGTGTGTGTTGATATCAGGTTATAGTTATGTGTGTGTGTTGATATCAGATTTATAGTGATGTGTGTGTGTTGATATCAGGTTATAGGGATGTGTGTGTGTGTTGATATCAGGTTATAGTGATGTGTGTGTGTGCTGATATCGGTTATAGTGATGTGTGTGTGTTGATATCAGGTTATAGTGATGTGTGTTGATATCGGGTTATAGTGATGTGTGTTGATATCAGGTTATAGTGATGTGTGTGTGTGTTGATATCAGTTTATAGTGATGTGTGTTGATGTCAGTTTATAGTGATGTGTGTTGATATCAGGTTATAGTGATGTGTGTGTGTTGATATCAGTTTATAGTGATGTGTGTTGATATCGGGTTATAGTGATGTGTGTTGATATCAGTTTATAGTGATGTGTATTGCCATATCAGTTTATAGTGATGTGTGTTGATATCAGGTTATAGTGATGTGTTTGATATCAGGTTATAGTGATGTGTGTTGATATCAGGTTATAGTGATGTGTTGATATCAGGTTATAGTGATGTGTGTGTGTGTTGATATCAGGTTATAGTGATGTGTGTTGATATCAGTTTATAGTGATGTGTGTGTGTTGATATCATTTTATAGTGATGTGTGTTGATATCCAGGTTATAGTGATATGTGTTGATATCAGAAGTTATAGTGATGTGTGTTGATATCAGGTTATAGTGATGTGTGTGTGCTGATATCAGGTTGTAGTGATGTGTGTTGTTGATATCAGGTTATAGTGATGTGTGTGTTGATATCAGGTTTATAGTGATGTGTGTGTGCGCTGATATCAGGTTATAGTGATGTGTGTGTGTTGATATCAGGTTATAGTGATGTGTGTGTGTTTGATATCAGGTTATAGTGATGTGTGTGTGTTGATATCAGTTATAGTGATGTGTGTGTGTTGATATCAGGTTATAGTGATGTGTGTGTGTGTGTTGATATCAGGTTAGAGTGATGTGTGTGTGCTGATATCAGGTTATAGTGATGTGTGTGTGTGTGTTGATATCAGGTTATAGTGATGTGTGTGTGTGTTGATATCAGGTTATAGTGATATGTGTGTGTGTGTTTATATCAGGTTTATAGTGATGTGTGTGTGTTGACATCAGGTTATAGTGATGTGTGTGCTGATATCAGGTTATAGTGATGTGTGTGTGTTGATATCAGGTTATAGTGATGTGTGTGTGCTGATATCAGGTTATAGTGATGTGTGTGTGCTGATATCAGGTTATAGTGAAGTGTGTGTGTGCTGATATCAGGTTATAGTGATGTGTGTGTGATATCAAGTTATAGTGATGTGTGTGTTGATATCAGGTTATAGTGATGTGTGTGTGTTGATATCAGGTTATAGTGATGTGTGTGTGTGTTGATATCAGGTTATAGTTATGTGTGTGTGTTGATATCAGGTTATAGTGATGTGTGTGCGTTTATATCAGGTTATAGGGATGTGTGTGTGTTTGATATCAGGTTATAGTGATGTGTGTGTGCTGATATCAGGTTATAGTGAATGTGTGTGTATTTGATATCAGGTTTATAGTGATGTGTGTGTTGATATCAGGTTATAGTGATGTGTGTGTGTGTTGATATCAGGATTATAGTGATGTGTGTGTGTCGATATCAGGATTTATAGTGATATGTGTGTGTTGATATCAGGTTATAGTGATGTGTGTGTGTACTGATATCAGGTTATAGTGATGTGTGTGTGTTGATATCAGGTTATAGTGATGTGTGTGTGTGTTAATATCAGGTTTATAGTGATGTGTGTGTGTGTTGATATCAGGTTTATAGTGATGTGTGTGTGTGTGTTGATATCAGGTTATAGTGATGTGTGTGTGTGCTGATATCAGGATTTATAGTGATGTGTGTGTTGATATCAGGTTATAGTGATGTGTGTGTGTTTGATATCAGGATTTATAGTGATGTGTGTGTGTTGATATCAGGTTATAGTGATGTGTGTGTGTTGATATCAGGTTATAGTGATGTGTGTGTGTGTTGATATCAGGTTATAGTGATGTGTGTGTGTGCTGATATCAGGTTATAGTGATGTGTGTGTGTGTTGATATCAGGTTATAGTAATGTGTGTGTGTTGATATCAGGTTATAGTGATGTGTGTGTGTGTGTTGATATCCAGGTTATAGTGATGTGTGTGTGTGTTGATATCAGGTTATAGTGATGTGTGTGTGTGTGTGTTGATATCAGATTTATAGTGATGTGTGTGTGTGTTGATATCAGGTTATAGTGATGTGTGTGTGTGATGATATCAGGTTATAGTGATGTGTGTGTGTGTTGATATCAGGTTATAGTGATGTGTGTGTGCTGATATCAGGTTATAGTGATGTGTGTGTCTTGATATCAGGTTATAGTGATGTGTGTGTGTGTTGATATCAGGTTATAGTGATGTGTGTGTGTGCTGATATCAGGTTTATAGTGATGTGTGTGTTGATATCAGGTTTATAGTGATGTGTGTGTTTGATATCAGGTTATAGTGATGTGTGTGTGTTGATATCAGGTTTATAGTGATGTGTGTGTGTGTTGATATCAGGTTATAGTGATGTGTGTGTGTGCTGATATCATGTTATAGTGATGTGTGTGTGTTGATATCAGTTTATAGCGATGTGTGTGTGTGCTGATATCAGGTTATAGTGATGTGTGTGTTGATATCAGGTTATAGTGATGTGTGTGTGGCCGAATATCGGGTTATAGTAATGTGTGTGTGTTGATATCAGGTTATAGTGATGTGTGTGTGTTGATATCAGGTTATAGTGATGTGTGTGTGTGCTGATATCAGGTTATAATAATGTGTGTGTGTTGATATCAACTAATAGTGATGTGTGTTGATATCAGGTTATAGTGATGTGTGTGTGTGTTGATATCAGGTTATAGTGATGTGTGTGTGTGTTGATATCAGGTTATAGTGATGTGTGTGTGTTGATATCAGGTTTATAACGATGTGTGTGTGTTGATATCAGGTTTATAGTTATGTGTGTGTGCCGATATCAGGATTTATAGTGATGTGTGTTGATATCGGTTATAGTGATGTGTGTGTTGATATCAGGTTATGGTGATGTGTGTGTGTGTTGATATCGGGTTATAGTGATGTGTGTGTGCTGATATCAGGTTTATAGTGATGTGTGTGTGCTGATATCAGGATTTATAGTGATGTGTGTGTGTGTGTGTGTTGATATCAGGATTATGGTGATGTGTGTGTGTGTTGATATCAGGTTATAGTGATGTGTGTGTGTGTTGATATCAGGTTATAGTGATGTGTTTGTGTGTTGATATCAGGTTTATAGTGATGTGTGTGTGTGCTGATATCAGGTTTATAGTGATGTGTGTGTGTTGATATCAGGTTATAGTGATGTGTGTGTGTTGATATCAGGTTATAGTGGTGTGTGTGTGCTGATATCAGGTTATAGTGATGTGTGTGTGTGTGTGTGTTGATATCCGGTTATAGTGATGTGTGTGTGTGGCTGATATCAGGTTATGTGATGTGTGTGTGTGTTGATATCAGGTTTGTAGTGATGTGTGTGTGTGCTGATATCAGGTTATAGTGATGTGTGTGTGCTGATATCAGGTTATAGTGATGTGTGTGTGTGCTGATATCAGGTTTATAGTGATGTGTGTGTTTGATATCAGGTTATAGTGATGTGTGTGTGTGTTGATATCAGGTTATAGTGATGTGTGTGTGTTGATATCAGGTTATAGTGATGTGTGTGTGTGTGGATATCGGTTATAGTGATGTGTGTGTGTTGATATCAGGTTATAGTGATGTGTGTGTGTTGATATCAGGTTATAGTGATGTGTGTGTTTGATATCAGGTTATGTGATGTGTGTGTGTTGCATATCAGGTTATAGTGATATGTGTGTGTGTTGATATCAGGATTATAGTGATGTGTGTGTGTTGATATCAGGTTATAGTGATGTGTGTGTGTTGATATCGGTTATAGTGATGTGTGTTGATATCAGGTTATAGTGATGTGTGTGTGTTGATATCAGGTTATGGTGATGTGTGTGTGTTGATATCAGGTTATAGTGATGTGTGTGTGTGCTGATATCGGTTATAGTGATGTGTGTGTGCTGATATCAGGTTATAGTGATGTGTGTGTGTGTGTGTTGTTGATATCAGGTTATAGTGATGTGTGTGTGTGTTGATATCAGTTATAGTGATGTGTGTGTAGTGTTGATATCGGTTATAGTGATGTGTGTGTGTGTTGATATCAGGTTATAGTGATGTGTGTGTGCTGATATCAAGTTATAGTGATGTGTGTGTGTTGATATCAGGTTATAGTGATGTGTGTGTGTGTTGATATCAGGTTATAGTGATGTGTGTGTGTGCTGATATCAGGTTATAGTGATGTGTGTGTGTTTGATATCAGATTATAGTATGTTGTGTCTGATATCAGGTTATAGTGTTGTGTGTGTGTGTTATATCAGGTTATAGTGATGTGTGTGTGTGCTGATATCAGGTTATAGTGATGTGTGTGTGTTCATATAGATTATAGTAATGTGTGTGTTTGTTCTTTGTATTGTTTGTTATATCAGGTTTAGTGATTGTATGTGTGTGTTTATCATTATAGTATGTGTGTTGTCTTTCAGGTTGTGATTTTTTGTACTGATATCAAGTTTATGATATGTGTGTGTGTATATAATTATAGTGATGTGTGTGTGTGCTGATATCAAATTATAGTGATTTTGTGTGTGTTATATCTTATAGTGATGTGTGTATGCTAATATCAAATTATGTAATGTTGTTGTGTTTTCAGTTATATATGTTGTGTATTATGTTGATATCATTTTTGTGTGTGTGTGTTATATCTTTATAGTGATTTTGTGTGTGTTGATATCAATTATAGTGATATTTGTGTGTTGATATCAATTATATATGTTTTGTGTTGATATCAGGTTATGTATGTGTGTTGTTATTCAATTTAGTGATTTTGTGCTTATCATTATAGTGATTGTGTGTCTTATTCTTATAGTGATGTTTGTTTTATATCATTTTATGTGTGTGTGTGATTCAGTTATGTTTTGTTTTGATATCAATTATAGTGATGTTGTGTTGTATTTATAGTATTTTTATGTAATTTAGTGATGTATGTTGTGTTGATATGTTTAGTAATTGTGTTTTGTATCATATTTAGTGATGTGTTTGTTATATCAATTTAGTAATTGTGTGTTTATATCAGGTTATAGTGATGTGTGTGTGTTGATTCAGTTTATAGTAATGTTGTTTCAATATCAATTTATAGTGATGTGTGTGTGTTATATCAGTTTAGTGATGTGTGTGTTTGATATCTTATAGTGATGTGTGTATTGCTAATCAGGTTATAATTGTTGTGTTTATTTTATATATTTGTTATTCTTATTAATGTTTGTTTGATTCAGTTTAGTATTTGTTGATATCATTATGTATTTTTGTTTATTTTTGATTGTGTGTGCTGATATTTATATGATGTTGTGTGTGCTGATATCAAATTATAGTGATTGTGTTCTGTATCAGGTTATAGTGATGTGTGTGTGTTGTGTTGATATCAGGTTATGGTGATTGTTGTTTTGATATCTTTATTTTTTATCAAATTATAGTGATGTTTTGTGTTTATATCTTATAGTATATTTGTGTGCTGATATCTTATAGTGATTTGTTGTATATCATTTAGTTGTGTGTTGTTGATATCATTATTTTTGTTGTCTGATATCAGTTTATATGTTTTTTATATCCGGTTATAGTGATTTTGTGTTCTCATATCGGTTATGTATTTGTTGTTATATCTTATAGTGATTGTGTTTTTTGATATCGTTGTGATGTGTGTGTGCGCTATATCAAATTATAGTATGTTTTGTCTGATATCATTATAATATTTGTTTGATCATTTATGTTTGTTATTCATTATAGTTTTGTTTGTGTAAATTATAGTAATGTGTGTATATTTTTTCGTTTGTGATTTTTTTATATAATTTTATTGTTTGTTATATCAGTTTATTTTGTTTATATTTTTATTTGTGTCTATATCATTTATATTTTTTTATCAGTTTTATTTGTTGTCTATTCAATTTTGTTTTATTCATTTTATTGTGTGTTTTCTTTGTTTGTTTTATTTTTTTTAATACTCATTATGTAATGTATGTTGATATCAATTTATATATTGTGTGTTTATTAATTTTGATTTTTTCTTATGCGATTTGTGTGTCCCATATCAGTTATAGTGTTTGTTTATTCATTATAGTGATTTTGATATCATTATTATTTTGTGTGTTGATATAGAATTATAGTAATTGTTTTTTCAATTTAATGATATTTTGTTGATGATATAGATTATAGTAATGTGTATGTGTTACTTGTTATAGTATGTTTTTATTCTTATTATTTTTTTTATTCAAATTTTTTTTTTATATCTTATAGTGATTGTGTGTTGTATATCTTAATTATTTGTCTCATATCGTTTTATTTTTTTTTGATATCAAATTTAGTATATGTGTGTATGCATATATCTTATATTTGAAATCATTATATATGTATTGTTTTAATATCTTATAATTGTTTTTGATATCAATTATATTGTTATTTTTCATATCAGATTATAGTATGTATTTTTATATTTTTTTTTATTTATAGTATTGTGTTTATATCATTATATATATGTTTGTTCTAATATCAAGTTTAGTGATTTTTGTGTTCTGATATCAATTATAGTATATTGTTGTACATCAATTATAGTGATATGTCCATATCAATTATAGAATTGTGTGTTGTTCTTATATATTTTTGTGCGCTGATATCAAATTATAATGATATTGTATGTTTTATATCAAGTTATATATGTTGTGTGTCTAATGTCTTATATTTTATTTTATATTTTTCTTATCATAGTTTTTTTTTATATCAAATTATAAGCTGATATATTTCATCGATATAATAATATTATTTTTTTTATATCAATTTTTGTTGTGTTGATATCAGTTATAGTTTTGTGTATTAATTCTTATAGTATTATGTGTTGCTGATATCATTATAATGATATTTTGTTGTAAATATCAAATTATAGTGATGTGTGTTGTTTGATATCTTATATATTTTGTTGATATATTATGTAATTTTTCTTGATATCGAGTTATAGTGATATGTGTGTTTGATTCTTATATTTTTGTCCTATATCATTATGTGATTTTTGTTTATATCATTATGTATGTGTGTTAATATCATTATTGATTGTGTGTGTTATATCAAATTTATAATGTGTGTGTGCTTCGTCATAAATTTATAGTGATTATGTGTGTGTGTTATATCATTATATAGATGTTATTATTGATATCAAATTTCTGTAATGTATGTGTAGTAATATCAAATTATAATGAAAAATATGTGTGTGTTGATATCAAGTTATAGTGATATGTGTGTGTGCACAATGTCAGAGTTATAAGTAATATGCATGTGCAATGTCAAGTTATAATGATAATATACTTATGTGTTAATGTCAAATTATAGTAATGTTATGTTTTTTAATGTCAAATTTATAATGATATTAGTGTGTGTTAAAATGTCAAGTTATATAATATATATGTT
>NW_025547844.1:5000-15611 GCF_905237065.1 Salmo salar | reverse complement strand
TTATTAAACACCTGGCTCCATAAAACACCTGGGTCATGTTATTAAACACCTGGGTCATGTTATTAAACACCTGGGTCCATAAAACACCTGGGTCATGTTATTAAACACCTGGGTCATGTTATTAAACACCTGGGTCATGTTATTAAACACCTGGGTCATGTTATTAAACACCTGGGTCCATATAAACACCTGGGTCATGTTATTAAACACCTGGGTCATTATTAAACACCTGGGTCATGTTATAAAACACCTGGGTCATGTTATTAAACACCTGGGTCCATGTTATTAAACACCTGGGTCATGTTATTAAACACCTGGGTCATGTTATTAAACACCTGGGTCATGTTATTAAACACCTGGGTCATGTTATTAAACACCTGGGTCATTTATTAAACACCTGGGTCATGTTATTAAACACCTGGGTCCATAAAACACCTGGGTCATGTTATTAAACACCTGGGTCATGTTATTAAACACCTGGGTCATGTTATTAAACACCTGGGTCCCATGTTATTAAACACCTGGGTCATGTTATTAAACACCTGGGTCATGTTATTAAACACCTGGGTCATGTTATTAAACACCTGGGTCATGTTATTAAACACCTGGGTCATGTTATTAAACACCTGGGTCATGTTATTAAACACCTGGGTCCATAAAACACCTGGGTCATGTTATTAAACACCTGGGTCATGTTATTAAACACCTGGGTCATGTTATTAAACACCTGGGTCATGTTATTAAACACCTGGGTCATGTTATTAAACACCTGGGTCATGTTATTAAACACCTGGGTCATGTTATTAAACACCTGGGTCATGTTATTAAACACCTGGGTCATGTTATTAAACACCTGGGTCATGTTATTAAACACCTGGGTCATGTTATTAAACACCTGGGTCATGTTATTAAACACCTGGGTCATGTTATTAAACACCTGGGTCATGTTATTAAACACCTGGGTCATGTTATTAAACACCTGGGTCATGTTATTAAACACCTGGGTCATGTTATTAAACACCTGGGTCCATGTTATTAAACACCTGGGTCATGTTATTAAACACCTGGGTCACATGTTATTAAACACCTGGGTCATGTTATTAAACACCTGGGTCATGTTATTAAACACCTGGGTCATGTTATTAAACACCTGGGTCATGTTATTAAACACCTGGGTCATGTTATTAAACACCTGGGTCATGTTATTAAACACCTGGGTCATGTTATTAAACACCTGGGTCATGTTATTAAACACCTGGGTCATGTTATTAAACACCTGGGTCCATAAAACACCTGGGTCATGTTATTAAACACCTGGGTCATGTTATTAAACACCTGGGTCATGTTATTAAACACCTGGGTCATGTTATTAAACACCTGGGTCATGTTATTAAACACCTGGGTCATGTTATTAAACACCTGGGTCATGTTATTAAACACCTGGGTCATGTTATTAAACACCTGGGTCATGTTATTAAACACCTGGGTCATGTTATTAAACACCTGGGTCATGTTATTAAACACCTGGGTCATGTTATTAAACACCTGGGTCATGTTATTAAACACCTGGGTCATGTTATTAAACACCTGGGTCATGTTATTAAACACCTGGGTCATGTTATTAAACACCTGGGTCCATAAAACACCTGGGTCATGTTATTAAACACCTGGGTCATGTTATTAAACACCTGGGTCATGTTATTAAACACCTGGGTCATGTTATTAAACACCTGGGTCATGTTATTAAACACCTGGGTCATGTTATTAAACACCTGGGTCATGTTATTAAACACCTGGGTCCATAAAACACCTGGGTCATGTTATTAAACACCTGGGTCATGTTATTAAACACCTGGGTCATGTTATTAAACACCTGGGTCATGTTATTAAACACCTGGGTCATGTTATTAAACACCTGGGTCATGTTATTAAACACCTGGGTCATGTTATTAAACACCTGGGTCATGTTATTAAACACCTGGGTCATGTTATTAAACACCTGGGTCATGTTATTAAACACCTGGGTCCATACAACACCTGGGTCATGTTATTAAACACCTGGGTCATGTTATTAAACACCTGGGTCATGTTATTAAACACCTGGGTCATGTTATTAAACACCTGGGTCATGTTATTAAACACCTGGGTCATGTTATTAAACACCTGGGTCATGTTATTAAACACCTGGGTCCATAAAACACCTGGGTCATGTTATTAAACACATGGGTCATGTTATTAAACACCTGGGTCATGTTATTAAACACCTGGGTCATGTTATTAAACACCTGGGTCATGTTATTAAACACCTGGGTCATGTTATTAAACACCTGGGTCATGTTATTAAACACCTGGGTCCATAAAACACCTGGGTCATGTTATTAAACACCTGGGTCATGTTATTAAACACCTGGGTCATGTTATTAAACACCTGGGTCATGTTATTAAACACCTGGGTCATGTTATTAAACACCTGGGTCATGTTATTAAACACCTGGGTCATGTTATTAAACACCTGGGTCCATAAAACACCTGGGTCATGTTATTAAACACCTGGGTCATGTTATTAAACACCTGGGTCATGTTATTAAACACCTGGGTCATGTTATTAAACACCTGGGTCATGTTATTAAACACCTGGGTCATGTTATTAAACACCTGGGTCCATAAAACACCTGGGTCATGTTATTAAACACCTGGGTCATGTTATTAAACACCTGGGTCATGTTATTAAACACCTGGGTCATGTTATTAAACACCTGGGTCATGTTATTAAACACCTGGGTCATGTTATTAAACACCTGGGTCATGTTATTAAACACCTGGGTCATGTTATTAAACACCTGGGTCATGTTATTAAACACCTGGGTCATGTTATAACTTTTTATTATATTATATATATTTGTTATATTTGTTATCACTTTTTTTTCCCAAGATGGCGTAGCAGTTCAGACGTCCTCTACCCTCCTCTTGTCGTGTCCCGTGTATATATATATTTACATATTTTTTTTTTTCTTCACTTATCTTTTTATATATATATATATATATTTTTTTTTAATTCTAAAAACTCAACCTCAAAGCACTCTCCTGCAACCCGCCTCACCAATTTAAAAAAGAAAGTATTATTTACCTCATCTGAATTCCACAACAGAAGCTAGCAAGTGTTTAGCCATTTTCACTGGCTAACGTTGAAGTTCAGCTAGCCACGGTTAGCTGTCCTCAGCTATCCATTAGCTCGAAAAGCTATCGCCAGTTTTTGTACAGCGCGACTCAGACCAGAGCATACCGGACCTATTCTCTCTCCTTTCCCCGATTTCTACCGCAGGCTCTGGACATTTACACCTGGATCTTGCAGCTAACTAGCTGCTACCTGAGTGACTATTGGCAACGTCGGTCACGGAATTAACTCACATTATTACGGAGCTAGCCAGCTAGCCAGCTGAAGAGTTCCGTCAGCCACTCCTGGGCTATTCCTGAGCTAGCCAGCTGAAGTGTCTCCTGGGCTACAACTCACCTATCCTGACCCGTTTTACTGCCGATGCGGAGCCCCATCGGGTCTTCACGACTGGACCACCGACGTTATCTGCCCGAGGGAGTTATCCAACTGGCCCCTCCGTCGCGACGTAACCTGATCGCCCATCTGCGGCCCGCTAATCGTTAGCTGTCTTTTCGGCTGCGATCTGAATAGGTCTATCGGACACTTTTCTTGGGCCACTATAACTAACTATTTTGCCAACTTGGACTGGTCCCCCCTTCCACACGGAACCCCACTAACCCACAGACGGAAACGCACGAGGTGGCTAAAAACAGACCTCCCTCCCATCTTCCACCAGCTTGCTACCTATGGCCCGGCTAGCTGTCTGAATCTCACTGGACCCTTTGATCACTCGGCTAAGCATGCCTCTCCTTAATGTCAATATGCCTTCTCCATTGCTGTTCTGGTTAGTGTTTATTGGCTTATTTCACTGTAGAGCCTCTAGCCCTGCTCATTATACCTTATCCAACCTCTCAGTTCCTCCACCCACACATGCTATGACATCTTCTGGTTTCAATGATGTTTCTAGAGACAATATCTCTCTCACTATCACTCAATGCCTAGGTTTACCTCCTCTGTACTCACATCCCACCATACCTTTGTCTGTACATTATACCTTGAAGCTATTTTATCGCCCCCAGAAACCTGCTCCTTTTTCTCTCTATTCTGGACGTCACAGACGACCAATTCTTATAGCTTTTAGCCGTACCCTCATACTTATTCTTCTCTGCTCCTCTGGGGATGTAGAGGTGAATCCAGGCCCTGCAGTGCCTGGCTCCACTCCTATTCCTCAGGCGCTCTCTTTTGATGACTTCTGTAACCGTAATAGCTTTGGTTTCATGCATGTTAACATTAGAAGCCTCCTCCCTAAGTTTGTTTTATTCACTGCTTTAGCACACTCTGCCAACCCGGATGTCCTAGCTGTGTCTGAATCTTGGCTTAGGAAGTCCACCAAAAACTCTGAAATCTTCATCCCTAACTACAACGTTTTCAGACAAGATAGAACGACCAAAGGGGGCGGTGTTGCAATCTACTGCAGAGATAGCCTGCAGAGTTCTGTCCTGCTATCCAGGTCTGTACCCAAACAATTTGAACTTCTACTTTTAAAAATCCACCTCTCCAAAAACAAGTCTCTCACCGTTGCCGCCTGCTATAGACCCCCTCGGCCCCTAGTTGTGCTCTGGACACCATATGTGAACTGATTGCCCCCATCTATCTTCAGAGCTCGTGCTACTAGGTGACCTAAACTGGGACATGCTTAACACCCCAGCCATCATACAATCCAAGCTTGATGCCCTCAATCTCACACAAATTATTAATGAACCCACCAGGTACAACCCCAAAGCCGCAAACACTGGCACCCTCATAGATATCATCCTAACCAACGTGCCCTCTAAATACACCTCTGCTGTTTTCAACCAAGATCTCAGCGATCACTGCCTCATTGCCTGCACCCGTAATGGGTCAGCGGTCAAACGACCTCCACTCATCACTGTCAAACGCTCCCTGAAACATTTCAACGAGCAAGCCTTTCTATTCGACCTGGCCCTGGTATCCTGGAAGGATATTGACCTCATCCCGTCAGTAGAGGGTGCCTGGTTATTTTTTTTTAAATGCCTTCCTCTCCATCTTAAATAAGCATGCCCCTTTCAAGAAATTTAGAACCAGGAACAGATATAGCCCTTGGTTCTCCCCAGACCTGACTGCCCTTAACCAACACAAAAATATCCTGTGGCGTTCTGCATTAGCATCGAACTGCCCCCGCGATATGCAACTTTTTAGGGAAGTTAGAAACCAATACACACAGGCAGTTAGAAACGCCAAGGCTAGCTTTTTCAAACAGAAATTCGCTTCGTGCAACTCCAACTCTAAAAAGTTCTGGGACACTGTAAAGTCCATGGAGAATAAGAACACCTCCTCCCAGCTGCCCACTGCACTGAGGATAGGAAACTCTGTCACCACCGATAAGCCCACTATAATTGAGAATTTCAATAAGCATTTTTCTACGGCTGGCCATGCTTTCCACCTAACTACCCCTACTGCATTCAACAGCACTGCACCCCCCACAGCTACTCGCCCAAGCCTCACCCATTTCTCCTTCACCCAAATCCAGATAGCTGATGTTCTGAAAGAGCTGCAAAATCTGGACCCCTACAAATCAGCTGGGCTTGACAATCTGGACCCTTTCTTTCTAAAATTATCTGCCGAAATTATTGCAACCCCTATTACTAGCCTGTTCAACCTCTCTTTCGTGTCGTCTGAGATTCCCATAGATTGGAAAGCAGCTGCTGTCATCCCCCTCTTCAAAGGAGGTGACACTCTTGACCCAAATTGCTACAGACCTATATCCATCCTACCCTGCCTTTCTAAGGTCTTCGAAAGCCAAGTCAACAAACAGATTACCGACCATTTCGAATCCCACCGCACCCTCTCCGCTATGCAATCTGGTTTCAGAGCTGGTCATGGGTGCACCTCAGCCACGCTCAAGGTCCTAAACGACATCGTAACCGCCATCGATAAGAAACAATACTGTGCTGCCGTATTCATTGACCTGGCCAAAGCTTTTGACTCTGTTAATCACCACATCCTCATCGGCAGACTCAGTAGCCTTGGTTTCTCAAACGATTGCGTCGCCTGGTTCACCAACTACTTCTCTGACAGAGTTCAGTGTGTCAAATCGGAGGGCCTACTGTCTGGACCTCTGGCAGTCTCTATGGGGGTAACACAGGGTTCAATTCTTGGGCCAACTCTTTTCTCTGTATACATAAATGATGTCGCTCTTGCTGCTGGTGAATCTCTGATCCACCTCTACGCAGACGACACCATTCTGTACACTTCTGGCCCTTCTTTGGACACTGTGTTAACAACCCTCCAGACGAGCTTCAATGCCATTCAATTCTCCTTCCGTGGTCTCCAACTGCTCCTAAACACAAGTAAAACTAAATGCATGCTCTTCAACCGATCGCTGCCTGCACCTGCCCGCCTGTCCAGCATCACTACTCTGGACGGTTCTAACTTAGAATATGTGGACAACTACAAATACCTGGGTGTCTGGTTAGACTGTAAACTCTCCTTCCAGACTCACATCAATCATCTCCAATCCAAAATTAAATTTAGAATTGGCTTCCTATTTCGCAACAAAGCATCCTTCACTCATGCTGCCAAACATACCCTCGTAAAACTGACCATCCTACCGATCCTTGACTTCGGCGATGTCATTTACAAAATAGCCTCCAACACTCTACTCAACAAATTGGATGCAGTCTATCACAGTGCCATCCGTTTTGTCACCAAAGCCCCATATACTACCCACCACTGTGACCTGTATGCTCTTGTTGGTTGGCCCTCGCTTCATACTCGTCGCCAAACCCACTGGCTCCAGGTCATCTACAAGTCTCTGCAAGGTAAAGCCCCGCCTTATCTCAGCTCACTGGTCACCATAGCAGCACCCACCTGTAGCACGCGCTCCAGCAGGTATATCTCACTGGTCACCCCTAAAGCCAACTCCTCCTTTGGTCGTCTCTCCTTCCAGTTCTCTGCTGCCAATGACTGGAACGAACTACAAAAATCTCTGAAACTGGAAACACTTATCTCCCTCACTAGCTTTAAGCACCAGCTGTCAGAGCAGCTCACAGATCACTGCACCTGTACATAGCCCATCTATAATTTAGCCCAAACTACTACCTCTTCCCCTACTGTATTTATTTATTTTATTTATTTTGCTCCTTTGCACCATATTATTTATATTTTATCTCTGAACTTTCTTCAAACTCCAAATCTACCATTCCAGTGTTTTTCTTGCTATACTTTATTTACTTTGCCACCATGGCATTTTTTTGCCTTTACCTCCCTTATCTCACATCATTTGCTCACATTGTATATAATCTTATTTTTTTATTTTTTTTCTTCTACTGCATCATTGATTGTATGTTGTTTTACTCCATGTGTAACTCTGTGTTTTTGTATGTTGTCGAACTGCTTTGCTTTATCTTGGCCAGGTCGCAATTGTAAATGAGAACTTGTTCTCAACTTGCCTACCTGGTTAAATAAAGGACTTGTTCTCAACTAGCCTACCTGGTTAAATAAAGGACTTGTTCTCAACTAGCCTACCTGGTTAAATAAAGGACTTGTTCTCAACTGGCCTACCTGGTTAAATAAAGGACTTGTTCTCAACTGGCCTACCTGGTTAAATACAGGACTTGTTCTCAACTGGCCTACCTGGTTAAATGAAGGACTAGTTCTCAACTAGCCTACCTGGTTAAATAAAGGTGAAATAAAAAAATAAATAAAAAATAAAACACCTGGGTCATGTTATTAAACACCTGGATCATGTTATTAAACACCTGGATCATGTTATTAAACACCTGGATCATGTTATTAAACACCTGGGTCATGTTATTAAACACCTGGGTCATGTTATTAAACACCTGGGTCATGTTATTAAACACCTGGATCATGTTATTAAACACCTGGGTCATGTTATTAAACACCTGGGTCCATAAAACACCTGGGTCATGTTATTAAACACATGGGTCATGTTATTAAACACATGGGTCATGTTATTAAACACCTGGGTCCATAAAACACCTGGGTCATGTTATTAAACACATGGGTCATGTTATTAAACACATGGGTCATGTTATTAAACACCTGGGTCCATAAAACACCTGGGTCATGTTATTAAACACCTGGGTCATGTTATTAAACACCTGGGTCATGTTATTAAACACCTGGGTCATGTTATTAAACACCTGGGTCATGTTATTAAACACATGGGTCATGTTATTAAACACCTGGGTCATGTTATTAGAACAAGTTGATAGAGACGTGTTTAGAGGTTAGACGTGTTTAGAGGTCGTTCTAGGACGTGTTTAGAGGTCGTTCTAGGACGTGTTTAGAGGTCGTTCTAGGACGTGTTTAGAGGTCGTTCTAGGACGTGTTTAGAAGGCGTTCTAGGACGTGTTTAGAGGTCGTTCTAGGACGTGTTTAGAGGTGGTGTTTAGAGATCGTTCTAGGACGTGTTTAGAGGTTAAACGTGTTTCAGTCATATTAAGACATGCAGCAGCCCTGACCCTAAACATCCAGAGCCATGCTGCCATATTCACTCCCGTCCACCAGACACGTAAAACTCACTTCGTCCAGATTGACTGGTCGGACTTCAGGAAATAGAAGATAGATTCTTTCCCATGGACTTTCAGCAGAGCTGTGTTTCCCACTGCTTCCATGCAGTGGTGGAGCTCAGCCTGTTTTAAGACTTCACTAATACAGAGAGATACAGGCTGGGGACAGAGGTCCACTAATACAGAGAGATACAGGCTGGGGACAGAGGTCCACTAATACAGAGATATACAGAGAGATACAGGCTGGGGACAGAGGTCCACTAATACAGAGAGATTCAGGCTGGGGACAGAGGTCCACTAATACAGAGATATACAGGCTGGGGACAGAGGTCCACTAATACAGAGATATACAGGCTGGGGACAGAGGTCCACTAATACAGAGATATACAGGCTGGGGACAGAGATCCACTAATACAGGCTGGGGACAGAGGTCCACTAATACAGAGAGATACAGGCTGGGGACAGAGGTCCACTAATACAGAGATATACAGAGAGATACAGGCTGGGGACAGAGGTCCACTAATACAGAGAGATACAGGCTGGGGACAGAGGTCCACTAATACAGAGAGATACAGGCTGGGGACAGAGGTCCACTAATACAGAGAGATACAGGCTGGGGACAGAGGTCCACTAATACAGAGAGATACAGGCTGGGGACAGAGGTTCACTAATACAGAGAGATACAGGCTGGGGACAGAGGTCCACTAATACAGAGAGATACAGGCTGGGGACAGAGGTCCACTAATACAGAGAGATACAGGCTGGGGACAGAGGTCCACTAATACAGAGATATACAGAGAGATACAGGCTGGGGACAGAGGTTCACTAATACAGAGAGATACAGGCTGGGGACAGAGGTTCACTAATACAGAGAGATACAGGCTGGGGACAGAGGTCCACTAATACAGAGAGATACAGAGATATTCAGGCTGGGGACAGAGGTCCACTAATACAGAGATATACAGGCTGGGGACAGAGGTCCACTAATACAGAGAGATACAGGCTGGGGACAGAGGTCCACTAATACAGAGAGATTCAGGCTGGGGACAGAGGTCCACTAATACAGAGAGATTCAGGCTGGGGACAGAGGTTCACTAATACAGAGAGATACAGGCTGGGGACAGAGGTCCACTAATACAGAGATATACAGAGAGATACAGGCTGGGGACAGAGGTTCACTAATACAGAGAGATACAGGCTGGGGACAGAGGTTCACTAATACAGAGAGATACAGGCTGGGGACAGAGGTCCACTAATACAGAGAGATACAGGCTGGGGACAGAGGTCCACTAATACAGAGAGATACAGGCTGGGGACAGAGGTCCACTAATACAGAGAGATACAGAGATATTCAGGCTGGGGACAGAGGTCCACTAATACAGAGAGATACAGCCTGGGGACAGAGGTCCACTAATACAGAGAGATACAGGCTGGGGACAGAGGTCCAATAATACAGAGAGATACAGGCTGGGGACAGAGGTCAACTAATACAGAGAGATACAGGCTGGGGACAGAGGTCCACTAATACAGGCTGGGGACAGAGGTCCACTAACACAGAGAGATACAGGCTGGGGACAGAGGTCCACTAACACAGAGAGATACAGGCTGGGGACAGAGGTCCACTAATACAGAGAGATACAGGCTGGGGACAGAGGTCCACTAATACAGAGAGATACAGGCTGGGGACAGAGAGATACAGGCTGGGGACAGAGGTCAACTAATACAGAGAGATACAGGCTGGGGACAGAGGTCCACTAATACAGGCTGGGGACAGAGGTCCACTAACACAGAGAGATACAGGCTGGGGACAGAGGTCCACTAATACAGAGAGATACAGGCTGGGGACAGAGGTCCACTAATACAGAGAGATACAGGCTGGGGACAGAGGTCCACTAATACAGAGAGATACAGCACCGTCCCAGCCTGTTAGGGTACAGCACCGTCCCAGCCTGTCAGGGT
>NW_025547844.1:0-2500 GCF_905237065.1 Salmo salar | reverse complement strand
CTCTATCTCTCCTCATTCACCATCTCTCTCTACCTCTCCTCATTCCCCATCTCTCTCTACCTCTCCTCATTCCCCATCTCTCTCTACCTCTCCTCATTCCCCATCTCTCTCACCTCTCTCATTCACCATCTCTCTCTATCTCTCCTCATTCCCCATCTCTCTCTATCTCTCCTCATTCCCCATCTCTCTCTACCTCTCCTCATTCCCCATCTCTCTCCTCATTCACCATCTCTCTACCTCTCCTCATTCCCCATCTCTCTACCTCTCCTCATTCCCCATCTCTCTCCTCATTCACCATCTCTCTACCTCTCCTCATTCACCATCTCTCTACCTCTCCTCATTCCCCATCTCTCTACCTCTCCTCATTCACCATCTCTCTACCTCTCCTCATTCTCCCTCTCTCTCTACCTCTCTGTCATTCCCCATCTCGCTCTACCTCTCCTCATTCCCCATCTCTCTCTACCTCTCCTCATTCCCCATCTCTCTCCTCATTCCCCATCTCTCTCCTCATTCCCCATCTCTCTCCTCATTCCCCATCTCTCTACCTCTCCTCATTCCCCATCTCTCTCTACCTCTCCTCATTCCCCATCTCTCTCTACCTCTCCTCATTCCCCATCTCTCTCTACCTCTCCTCATTCCCCATCTCTCTCTACCTCTCCTCATTCCCCATCTCTCTCTAACTCTCCTCATTCACCATCTCTCTCCTCATTCACCATCTCTCTACCTCTCTCTCATTCACCATCTCTCTCTACCTCTCCTCATTCACCATCTCTCTCCTCATTCACCATCTCTCTACCTCTCCTCATTCCCCATCTCTCTACCTCTCCTCATTCCCCATCTCTCTCCTCATTCCCCATCTCTCTCCTCATTCACCATCTCTCTACCTCTCCTCATTCCCCATCTCTCTACCTCTCCTCATTCCCCATCTCTCTCTACCTCTCCTCATTCCCCATCTCTCTCTACCTCTCCTCATTCCCCATCTCTCTCTACCTCTCCTCATTCCCCATCTCTCTCTACCTCTCCTCATTCCCCATCTCTCTCTACCTCTCCTCATTCCCCATCTCTCTCTACCTCTCCTCATTCCCCATCTCTCTGTACCTCTCCTCATTCCCCATCTCTCTACCTCTCCTCATTCCCCATCTCTCTCTACCTCTCCTCATTCCCCATCTCTCTCCTCATTCACCATCTCTCTACCTCTCCTCATTCACCATCTCTCTCTACCTCTCCTCATTCCCCATCTCTCTACCTCTCCTCATTCCCCATCTCTCTCCTCATTCCCCATCTCTCTCCTCATTCCCCATCTCTCTCCTCATTCCCCATCTCTCTCCTCATTCACCATCTCTCTACCTCTCCTCATTCCCCATCTCTCTCCTCATTCCCCATCTCTCTCTACCTCTCCTCATTCCCCATCTCTCTACCTCTCCTCATTCACCATCTCTCTACCTCTCCTCATTCACCATCTCTCTACCTCTCCTCATTCACCATCTCTCTCCTCATTCACCATCTCTCTCTACCTCTCCTCATTCCCCATCTCTCTCTACCTCTCCTCATTCCCCATCTCTCTCTACCTCTCCTCATTCCCCATCTCTCTCTCTCTCTCTCTCTCTCTGATTCCCTCACCCCTTCACTTTCTCTCTCTGCAGTCCTGCAGTATGCAGGGATTATCCCCTACTCTCACCCACACAGCAGGACTGGCCCTGAGCAGTGAGATATGAGAAGGGGGGAGGAGGGGGGGTGAGATGGTGGAGAGGACTGTAGTGTATATGAGGGGTGTAACCCATGGGTAGGGTTTATCTGTCCTGTCCTAATGCAGAGGATCATCTATCAGAGAGGTGGTGGTGGTGGGCCGTAATCCCCGCTGCGAAATCACAGCGACATCACAGCAGGGGGAAACACTTCCTGTCTTCCGCTCCAAAGAGAACGGAACGATTAAACATGGTCTGATCAGAGAGAGAGAGAGAGAGAGAGAGAGAGAGAGAGAGAGAGAGACAGAGAGAGAGAGACAGAGAGAGAGAGAGAGAGAGAGAGAGAGAGAGAGAGAGAGAGAGAGAGAGAGAGAGAGAGAGAGAGAGAGAGAGAGAGAGAGAGACAGAGAGAGAGAGAGAGAGAGAGAGAGAGAGAGAGAGAGAGAGAGAGAGACAGAGAGAGAGAGAGAGAGAGAGAGAGAGAGAGAGAGAGAGAGAGAGACAGAGAGAGAGAGAGAGAGAGAGAGAGAGAGAGAGAGAGAGAGAGAGAGAGAGAGAGAGAGAGAGAGAGAGAGAGAGACAGAGAGAGAGAGAGAGAGAGAGAGAGAGAGAGAGAGAGAGAGAGAGAGAGAGAGAGACAGAGAGAGAGAGAGAGAGAGAGAGAGAGAGAGAGAGAGAGAGAGAGAGAGAGAGAGAGAGAGAGAGAGAGAGAGAGAGAGAGAGAGAGAGAGAGAGAGAGAGAGAGAGAGAGAGAGAGAGAGACAGAGAGAGAGAGAGAGAGAGAGAACAGAGAGAGAGAGAGAGAGAGAGAGAGA